>NC_056747.1:1179110696-1179123196 GCF_019279795.1 Protopterus annectens | reverse complement strand
ATAGTGTTCTTCTGGACAATGTTCACAGTTGTGACAGATATCTGTAGTCACTTACACATATACTTGTGTTATGGCAGCTATATTGATGTGTTATCAAAACTGACTTCCCTGTTTTGTCACCCAGTAAGGTGGACCAGTGACCAGAAGTTGTAGTATAACAGGTTGAGATGTATAATTGAGCTGCAAAACTGTAAATACAGTGTGCCATAATGACATGGAACAAAAATGTGTACCAGGTATCCCCTGAGCATGTGCATGTTTGCGTATGTTCAGCTGAAAGGCACAAAAGTAATAACATGGATCACAAGCAGTCCATAAATTAGGATCTGCATGTTGCACATGTGTGTACTATCACTGTCACTGCATACAACAAAATAAAATGTGTACTGCTACTGATTGTTGCATTGCCATGACACTGATATGGGTACTACAGTAGGCAATCTTATCACATAGTGATCAGAGAAGTGTACAACTGTGTTATGAGCCACTATCCATGCCTACCACTAACAGCTATATCAACACCCATATACACTGGATATCAAAGTGTTCACACCCCTGTGGGAATGCTGGGTCTGTGTGCTGTATGCCAATGAGACCACAGAAAGTAATGTCAAAACATTTCTCACCTCAAATGTGACCCATAACCTGCACAATTCTATTGAAAAAGAAACAAAGCTGTTTCATGGAAGGTGAGCAACCACTGCCAAGTGAAGGTGTGATATGACATTAGAGTACAAACCAAGACAAATGGACACTGTAATCATCTCAGCAGGTGTTTACACAACATATCAGTGTAAGGGTGTGCACACACATTCATCTGGCTTACTGTACTGAGTATTAATTCCCATATGTTTCTACTGGACAGGTTATTATGTTCCCTATTGAACTGAGCAGGCTATAGGACACATCACAGGTGGGGATTGTGTTGACATGTGCTTTTGTGGAGTCATGTTCCAATTGCACAAGTACCATGCATTGTAACAGGGGTGTGTACACTTCATATCCACTGTAGCTATATGAAATCAGTAGTACCTTACCTATACAACCATCTTCCACCAACGATAGAGTAATCCCCCTTGGTGGACAGAACCAAGACACAAAGCACATAACAGGTTGTATAGTGGCTGTACAGGGACACATAGGTGCAAACTACAACTTGGAAGCAAGTGCACCTCTATCTGAGCAAGCATGTAGGTTCACAGGTGACGTCCTGTATGGTAGACATATCCAAACCACCAATGCCAATTACAACCATGTCTACACATATGTAAGCAGTCTCAGAGCCAGTAACACGTCAGCCTGTACTGGGGATAAAGCACACCTCATGCATACATGCTGTGGATACAGGTTACCTGCATCAGACAGGATAGTTGGGAACAGTGGCACCCTGTCCACAACATTAGTACAGGGGGATATGCACATCACCCACACTCCTGCCAGCATCAATGGTGAGCATGGACATAATGCCAATGGATGGCACCAACAGCAAGTCTCCATGGGCCATGAGAACATCACTGTTTGCTTTCTACATGAACACAGTCATGTGCTCACAGTTCCATCACACACTACAGTCAAACACACACAAGCCACCATCCACACACCATCCACATGGAAGATGGCCACTGTCATCCCTCTACACAAAAATGAATGGTGAATAGTGGATTATGCCATTAAGTGTCCAACATTGGGGGAACTGGACAGGTCAGGGCCAGGAGTGTAATGCAAGATGTCAAAGCCATGACAGCTTACAGTGTTATGGTATAGTCAGGATTATTTGCAAGTAACATCCACTGTTGATGTAGATGTGGACAGCCTTATGAGGTCCTCTGACCTTTTTTCATGTTTATGTCTTCCAGGTACAATGTCCCTGGAATGTCTGCCCGCATTCACAAACCTGGAAAATGATGCAATCATCCAATATGTCATCATGCATCATGCCGTCCTCTTTGGCCGCAGGGCCCAGGATCTGCAGGAGAGGACTGCCTGTGGAATGAGCTCATCCACAGGGTAAACAATGTCAGCCTGCACAACCATAATTATGAGCTGGTGCGGCATCGATGCACCGATCTGATCTGCCACGCCTGTCAGCATGCTGCTGCAGTTAGGCGGGACCAGCTAGCCATAGGTCGGGGTCATGCCACCCAGCCCCCACTGACACATGTTGAGGAGCTCCTCCTCAGCCTTGGTGCATCTGCCCATCAGCCAAATCAGCAGGCTGAAGACAGCATTGTGGAGGTGGGTGCCACCCACACAATGGATGAGGAGCATGCAGGTAAAGCCCCAAGGAACATTACTAGATCACTGTTGCTTATCCATTTTCATCTGTAAAGTATCTGCATGCATATGTCAGATAAGATAGTCTGTTGCTGCAGTGTAGTAATGAACAGATGTGCATAATCTCTAGTATTGTAGGTTTGTACTGTCAATGTGCTGAAATGCTGTTCCCACCCTGTACCAGTGCCACAGGTGTGGCTACTGACATTACTTCTGTCTCACAAATATTTAGGTCCCTCTGGTATACAACTGGGGCAGCAGCATGTAGCTGGTGAGTATGGAGTTGATTTGTTCAGGTTTGCCAATACACTGGCCATGTTATGGCCATGCTATTTGCCATGTACACATTTATCACACCTACCAATAATGCATGCTGTACATGTTCACTTATTGTTGGCGTTAACTGCACTGCATTACAGTGGTCACCATGGTGGCATATCTGAAGGGTATGTAAGAGTCCTGCAGTATACCTAATAATCTGTCAGTGCAAGATGTGTGGACAGAGATGAACATAATGGTGGGACAAATGGCCTACAGTAGGGACATGTCTGAAACATTACCCTTGTACAGTGGCTGCAACAGTGTATACACCAGTATTACAATGGCAACTGTTCCTGATATAAACAATGGCAAATCACAATACCACATTCCACACCTTTTACAACCTGTAATGTGATCCTAACATGAGCAATGAATGTGTAATATGGAATCCTGTCAGAACAACAAATATGGGGAATGCATACCTTAATGAACACTGGAAGCATATCACACTCCAAATAAGATATTATGGAAGCAGCTTGTGATGTACTGACAGCATTCACTCTTCTTGAGTGCACACCTTCCATCAAGTACAGGGCCTCAATGTCACACCAAGTCATGGTCTGCTGTCCAAGACGTATGTCCATGACATTTTCCCATTCACCTGCAACAGAGGCAGCCGTGGCTTGCACACATCCTAAAAAACATGAAATGGATCCCATATCCAAAAGGTAGTACTCAGGAGTGGGAAAAGAAGCCTTACCTCACCATTACATATACCATGGAAAACAGTGCAGACAGTCATGTATGTGTGTATGAAGTATGGGACAAAATTGATGTAGAAAATAAACAGATGCCCATCCAAAACAGATGATAAAACATGTTGCAAACTGGTCATGGAGGCTGCCTAGAAACATGCAGCACCACTGAGGGACTTGCAGGAATGTCTAGCAACTACTGCCTGTGCAGTACCTGTGTCGACAATTGCCTGGATTCTGCATACGTGCTCCCTATGGGCTAGGGTAATCAGATGGAAAAGTTGACCCACATGATACATCATCCAGGGCTCTCTAGAGATAGCATAAGCATAACACCAAGTCCCCCAAAGGCATGTGTTGCAATGTCTAATGGTGTCATGAGACCAAGGCTCAAACCTACAGACATTATTCATAAAGATACATGTGGTGCACAAGGAACACCTCACCCCACCTCAGGGCCACCATCCCCAATATTTAGCTTGCTGGTGCCAGGGTACACCTTTAGGTTTGCTGTTCATTAGCTGGAACTAGGCTGGTACACATGGTGTTTGGAATTTGGAACACTGGAAAATAACACTCATGTGGGCCCATAGTTATCAAGCATCAGCAATAAGGCTGAGGATGGGGGCGGGGTGTCTGCTTGAAACACAACAGTGAACTGAAGTATATAACCAAAGCTTGCTAAGAATGGCTGTATCTGAACACAGTGAAGGCTATGAATTGTGTCAGACATAACCTTGACTCTACAGCAATAGTGAAGCCACTGTGTGACCTCCAAGGGCTGTGCACATGAGCTGACCTTGCAGTCTGGCAGAGTTGTGGGACATTTGTAGGGCAGAGTGATCAAATAATGGCAAGTGATGATGGGTCATGCTAGTATACCCCTTCCAGGAAGAGTGACTTCTGTAGTTCACTTAACAGCTGCTTCAACAAACCATTGTGTTAAGGGTGTGCACACTTATGCAAACCACATACTGTATGCATCTCAATCAGCATCTGTACAACTAACACATTTGTTTGATACTGCATTTGATTGCACAGGTCATATGTCACATATCAGGTGTGTGTAATGTTAACAAATGCAGTATTGTGGCCCCATTGCATATCATAGAAGAGACTGGCATGTCAACAAGACTATGTATACTCCTCTTATCCACATTAAGCATTGAAGGTTGTCAGTGTAACTGGATTTTATTGCACATACATGCACTGCTGATGATGAGATCTGCAAATCAAAGGGCAGGCATTAATTACTGACGTCAGTCCTCATATCATCCCAGGTATGTGTCAGACAAACACACAGGGGCTGTGAGAAACAGAGCAAACATGACTGCCACACATATACACATTCAGTAATGGTGTGTACACTTGTGAGGTATGGTGCACAATACATGCCAGTGTGCTGTACAGGTGCACAGCAATACTGTATACATGGCTGCAGTGTGTTCCATGGGAAGGGGCATCCCCTACTAACACAACTCATGCATCACAGAGATGTATAATGTTGGTAATAAGGCTTGAGTATGGCTGCAATGCATGCTGTTGAGTGCCATATGTAATGCATGGTGACTGTTGGGTAATGAGAGGTCTGTGTAATATCTTTGTGCCACCTCACCTGTAAGTGTGTGTGTGTGTGTGTGTGTGTGTGTGTGTGTGTGTGTGTGTGTGTGTGTGTGTGTGTGTGTGTGTGTAGAAGTAAACCATAATGTACAAGTATTAATTTACATTTCTTGTCTGCCCCTCACAGGTGGCAAGATGGGTCAGCGTCCCTCCTGCAGGCAAACTGATGTCAGTGTCCATACAGACTCTGACAATAATGATAGGCATAGTGAGGCACAAGCATGGTTGTTAGGGGCTGAATATTTGGCATTGGTTGACATCCCACTTTTATCCACCCCATCCCTGCACACAGTCACAATGCCCATACATACCCCATCACCAATAGCCATAGATGAGGGACAGTTGGCGGGTGGTGACATGGGACTGGAAAGTGTGGTGACTATGGCAAGTGTGTCTGTACACAGCACCCATAGACAGATGACCGGTGAGGTACCACGCAGGCAGATGTACAGGGGTGCTCATAGGAGGGCTGCTGGCCATCATGCCCCTGGCAGAAGTACCACAGCAGGTGTCACCAGATACATGTTTTGGGCCATCATGGAGGCACAGGCACATATGGAACATTACACCAGAGACAGTCTGAGGCTCCAGAGGGCTACTCTTCCTGCTGTACATGACAACATCCATGATCTTGCAGGTACCCACCATTATGTTGCAGAGGTCCTGGATAGATGGTTGGATGAGATGGTGGGAATCCTTGACAGTGTGGTGTCTGTGATACAGCATGTGGTGGGAGTAGGGTGTCAGCCACACAGACGTAGGTCAGCAACAGCAATAGGTGGAGGTCTCCATGAATGTGCAACAACTCACAGCTGCTCCCATAGTGGCCGTACCAGCACCAGTACTGCAGGGGAGTGCTGTCCACACCACAACACAGCAGGCCGCGTGCTCACTGTCCTGGCCAGTCCCAAGAGAGATGCAGATTCAGTGGACAGGTGTCATCATCAGGGGAGAGTACCACATCTGGGCTTCTGCCTGGTAGTGCCCATGGAACCCCTGGCAGGCACAGTTCCCATGTCCGTGACCAGACATGGTGAACTGTACACCCTGCAATGTATGGTCTGCAGCTGTCCAACAAACTCCTGTATAGGGCAGCAACATGGCAGAAATGTGTGCATACACACACACACACACACACACACACACACACACACACACACACACACACACACACATACACATTACCAACACAGCTAGGACACCTGCATACCTACACACACCACATCTGCACAGCTGATGTAATAAAGAACCTCCTAACCCGCACACATGATGTCAACCAAATGGCTTAGCCCAGGTCTCTGGAAAACCCACAACACACCCTGTGCATATGATGATACCTGTGCCACATCCTTGTCATCCATACCATGGATGTAGGGACATGCTAATATGGTTCTGATGCACAGGGTGAATGTACTAAGGTTTAGCAATGTAATGCTGTTTAACGTGTTTTCAGCTGGAATATTTAATGCTTACACATCAGGGTGTGTAGCTGTCCAGCCATGCTGCATTAAAGTTATTATTAACACTGACTGACTGTGGTCTCCATAATGTATTCTGTTTGTGTTCTAGGTGTCTGTGTGTCAGCAGGATGTTGCTCTGCTGTCCTCTCCTACAAGGGGTGTGGCACTGTGGTGACACATTGACTGTGTCATATCCCAGGTACAGCTGAACACAGGTAACAGGTTTGTATAACAGTTACTGGATGTGCCACATGGTTGATAGGTCTGAGGGATGTATACAGGTGAGTGCATGGTGGCTGATGTAAGCAGCTCTTCTACAGTGGACAATAGTAAGTGTACTGGGTGGCACACGCCACATGTTTTTGAATAATACACACAGAGGATCTGGTGTTGATGCAATACACAGAGAATACTGTTCACATGGATGTACTTTATTTTGAAGTGAACTCACTTTGGCCTATGTAATTCCAACAAGACAAAGTTGCCAAAACAACATATCAGTAAATAATCAGACCACCAGTTTAATGTCATTGACAATGGTACTGGCAGGGTATATGTCCTCTTCCCCAATATAGTGTAATCCTGGAGTTGGTAAACATAGGTGTGCTGGTGTGGGTGGCACAGCCCCCCACATTGGAGGGTGTGGGGTGGTGTAGAAACACACATAGTGTATTTAACAACTACTTAACCTGTTAACATAAACTGTACAGTATAACAGCACACTAAGCAAAGGGATATGCACAACAATAACCCCAATGTGGGTGGCTGTGCCCACAACAACCACACCCATGTATATATACCAACAGCTGTTCAGTGGGGAAGAGGGCATTTACACATCCACTACCAGTTTTGATTGAATGTATTTCCACAAGATGATTGCTTTGAAATGTTACCTTTTGCCAGTTAGTTCTCGAGCAAATGATCTCCTGGGACATATATTTGCAAACTGAAGTAGATCCCTTCACATACACACACACTTACTTGGCAACACTGAGAGTAGAACCCCTACCTAGGTATCTAAGTGCTACTAATATGTTTGGCCTTAACTGCACACACCACAGAGTTTTATGGTGAGATGTGTCCCGAGTTTCCTGTTACGCGAAGAACATCACCAGGCCTTGTACAGTATGGTGATGGTGGTGTACTGGGTGTTAATAAACAATACATAATATGACATACTGAAATATACAGATTGACAAACACATACAGTCATAGACACATTTGACAGACCTGGGTTCAGCAGTGCTGACTACCTTGTCAGTAAGTCCATACTGTTACAGAGTTTTTGCACACAGCACATGCATCATTCAGCTGGATAGTGTAATCAGTTACCTGTATGGTGGATGGTGACAGCGGTCCTCATACAGTGGACCTTTGGACATGTACTGGGGGTACCATGGTGTAAAGACAGTATACCCAGCATCCACACCCCACATTGGATATTGTACTCACTGAAACCCATAATAATGCTCTGACATACCCACAATCACACATTGACCAGGACTACAAAACAAACCCTTGTCTATCTAATCAGTGCTACTACAGGGATATGCATTTATTGCACATGCCACAGGGATAGTAGGGTGAGGGCTTGTCATGCCTCTCCTAATGTCAGCAACATCACTATCCCTTATAATGTATGGCAAGGTTTATTGTATTTGGAGACTGTGGCCTCAGAATGCTGTCTCCTACAAATATGCACACTCACACACAAATGTACACACATACACACACTTGCCAGGACTCAGAGGTTAACCCACTCCTATCTACTCATTTATAGAACAGTGTTATGCTGGTACTGCAAGCTCCAGGTAGCCCATAGGGTGAAGAGTGTAACAAGGTACATTTGATGTCAATTACAGCAGCAGCCATTTCTAAGTATAGCAATGGGGGCTGTAGTGGGTGAGAAGGCCCTCAGAGTATTTTCAACTACATGTTTACAAACACACAGACACTGTTATTCTCAGTAATGCACACTGACACATTTGTCAGTACTGATGTCCATAGGTGCAGGTGTTACTAGGTGTGTAACAGGTTAATGTCCATGGAGAGATGAGAAGAGTAGGGCATGTGGTACACTGGTATCATGCCACCTGACAATTGTCAGCAGGCCATCTATCAACCAATGCCACTTGAGTGATCCCCAGGGTGACAGTTAAATTCAACATCCAATCATCTGGTTTTCATCTGCAGAGGGCCAGAGAGGTGCTCCAATTGACATGCATGCAAAATATATTACATAACATGGCCAGTGTCTGGGTTAGAGACCTGTATCCAATCATGTTCTGTTGACAGTGGTAGTCTGGTTGAGGTATCCATGGCATGTAGTACATACATGGTGGGGTTCCCTTGCTGTGGCATTCATAACACAGCTGGGCAGACATGTTCATAGGTTCATAGGTTCATAGGTTCATACTAGGCTATCTGCCCTAGGGCATTTATAAGCCTAGCCAGAATGTGTTTGGCTTTCGCCACCCATTTTAAATTTATTTTGCTATGCCCTTTTTCGAGGTTAGTATACTGTGCCTCTATCTAACAGTGACACAGAAGTGATACCCGGGGTAAACCTACGATCTCCCATCCACTCATCAAGATTCCTCTTGAAGAGAGTCAATGAGGGACTCTGCCTAACCTGGACTGGGATTTTATTCCAGAGTGAAGGGAGCATCTGGGTTATGAATCTGTCCCTCCAGCATGTCCTATTTATTTCAGTGCTGAGGTTCAAGTCTCTCGAGCGTGTAGCTCGATGGGATTTGGATTTTCTGAGGTGCAGCATGTCCATTAATTCCGGGTTGGACATGGCTTTATACGTCAGGCACAGATCGCCTCTGAACAGGCGGTATGCCACTGAGTAGAGCTGGAGTTTCTTTAACCGGGCAGCATATGGCATCTGTTTGAGCCCTTTGATCCTCTTGGTGAGGTACTTTTGGGGTCTTTCCAGTTGCTGCAGGTGTCTGGTAAGGTACATCCCAAAAGGGGCATTGTACTCAATTATGGGCCTGATGAGGGATGAGTAAAGAGGCACGATGACCTCCCCTGATCTAGATGTGAATCCCTTCATGATTAGGTGGGCTATATAAAATGTTTTTCTAACCACTTTGGCCACATGGTTGTCAAATGAGAGATTGCTATCACCTATGTGGTAATTTGTGGGCACTTTGTTTTTGCCAAAGGGGATGACTATACACTTTTTGGCATTTAGCTTGAGGCCATGGCACTGGCACCAGTTGTCTGTTTCTATGAGGCCCTTTTGGAGGATGCTTGTGTCGGCTGGAGAGTCGATTATGGCACCCAGTTTGCAGTCATCTGCGAACTTGGTCAGCCACAGTCCTTCCGTATTGGCCTGTACCTCCGAGAAATATATACCGAACAAGAGAGGTCCCAGGACTGAGCCTTGTGGGACACCACTTGTAACTGGTTTGAGTCTGACATGGCTCCAGCAATTCTAACCATGTGGGTTCTGTCCTTGAGCCAGTTTGCAATCCATCTAGTGACATAGGGTTTATATTTAAGCTGGTGAGCTTATCTATAATGCCAGTGGGGTATTGTAGCGAAGGCTTTTGAGGTCCAGGTAGGCTATGTGGACCACCTTCCCTCGTCAATGGCCTTGGTGACTGTTTCAAAGAAATCAACCAGGTTTAAGAGGCAGGATCTGCCCTTAACAAAGCCGAACTGGGTAGGATCCAGTGTTTGTAGGTCCCCAATATCTTTATTTATGAGGTCCATGATGATCCTTTCCATAGCTTTGCAGACCAAGCTAGTCAGGCTTATGGGGCGATAGTTTCCAGGATCCGTTGAGGCACCACCTTTATGGAGAGGGACCACTGTTGCTGTACGCCACTCTTTGGGCGCATATCCTGTAGTAAGGCTGAGATTGAACAGTAGTTTTATGTTTGGGTTTAGCTCTTCTTTGAGATCATGTAGGATGCAGCCCGGGACACCATCTGGTCCCATTGATGCTGTGTTTTTTGCTTTGGAGAGGGCGGCTCTTACCTGAGCATCTGAGATGTCAGGGGCAGCACTCTGCTGGGATAGATATTTGCCCTTTGGTGGGGAGGGGAGTTTGCTGAACCTGTCAGCTAGGATGTTGGCAATGTCTGTGGGTTCGTGTATTTTTGTCATTTTGGACTAATTCTGAGCATATCTGGGAATTACCACCCAGGTTCCTAACATAACTAAAGAAAGCCTTGTGATTATCCTTAGTGTCCTGTGCAATTTTTCTCTCAAAGCTGGCCTTAGACAATTTTATGTGTGCCCGTAGTTTTTGCTAATACTGATCAGTGATGCCTTCCCTTTTGGGATTTTGCTTTATCATTTAGTAGCTTCCTCCTTCTATTGTATAGTTTGTTTATGGCTGGGGTCCACCAGACAGGACGCCTGCCTTTGGAGGATTGGGTCTTGGTTTTATTTGGGATCGATGATCCATGCATTCCTGAAGGTGTTCATAGAATGCTTATAAAGGATTCTGCGGTCTGGGCTGTATTTTCCACAGGCCGGGGCTTTGAAGGATTCCACCTCAGTTTTGAGGAGTGTAAAATTTGCTTTAGAGAAGTTTTTCACTGTGGTTTTCTGGGCAGGGGTGGGGTCGGGATGTGAATATCCAGTGAGATTAGTTTATGGTCTGATCTTACCAGTGAGGGATACACTTCTGGTCTGGAGCATAGAGTCCCCATGTTGGTGATGATCAGGTCCAGTATGTTTTCCCTCTTGTGGGAGTGGTAACAAGTTGTTCCATAGCATTTGAGTTTATAAATTCTAGGAACCTTTGGGCTAGGTGTTGGAGCTAGAGTAATGTTCCCAGTCTATGTTTGGGTAGTTGAAGTCGCCTAATATAATGGTGTTTGGAGAGACCTTCATATTTTCCAGTGTTCTCAGGAAGGCTGAGTGGGGTTCCTGGGTTTGGGAGGGTGGTCTGTAGCAGGCTATAAACTGGAAGGCAGTTTTACCCACTGTTAGTTGCACATGGATAGTCTCTGATGCTTCGTGCTTTGCCACCAACCTGGAGGTGTGGGTATCTTTGATGAATATCGATACTCCCCTCCTTTTGTGGTTCGTCCAAGTTTTGGGGCCAAAAAGCATGGTATGAGGTATAACCTGGTAGTGCTGGGGTGCTCTCGGGAGCCCTGAACCAGGTTTCTGTTACTGCACAGATATCGATGTTCTCCATGCTAAGGAGAGTTTCGAGTGCATGCATCTTGAGGTTTAGACTTCTGGCATTGAGCAGCATTACTCTTAGTTTCTTATCCCTTGTGACACCTATGGAGGTGGGTTTGTCTTTTGAGCCTTGCCTAAAAAAGGCACTATGGGGGTAACAAGAGCCTTTGCCAATATCCAAAAGCCCAGGGGTGACAGGTGCAAGCCGTCCCTAGCGAAGCATCGTGGCTTGTCGAGCATATCATCCCAAGCTGACAGGCATTGGATCCCCTTTGAATGACACCAGTACTTAAGCCAATTGTTGAAATTGATCATCTTGTCTTCATATTGTGGCATCATTCTTGGTGAGGGTAAGATGCTACTCAAGGTCAGGGTCATACCGGCCTGGGCTACATGCTCAGAGAGCTCCTTTATGTCTCTTTTCATGTAGTCCAGGGAGGTACGTCTCAGGTCATTCACACCAGCATGGACAATGACTGAGTCATATTTGTACTTGCCTTGGAGTGACCTGAGTGCTTGTGTTATGTGGCGGATCCTAGCACCCGACAAACTGCTCACTGTGACCCTCTCCTTGTTCAGCCTGGTGAGCGGGACGTCAGTGTGCCTGATGATAGAGTCACCTATTACAAGTGTATCAGGTGTGTTGTTTAGTCTTAAGGGCTGTGACTGTTTGGCACACTGGCTTTGTGGGCTATGTGTTGCACGTGTTTTGTTTTGGGGTAGCGGCTGCTTGGGTGTCTGCTTTGGAGGTCTCTGCTGCTTCGGCAGATCTTTATTTAGAGCCTCCGAGTATGTTTTTGTGTGATTATGTGTTTGGTTTGCTGTCGTGGTAGGTCTATGTGAGACTGGAATTGTAGTGAGTATGGTTTCCTTCTCCTCTTGACTGGTTATGCCAGTACTGAGTTGAGAGAGCTTAGCCTCCAGTTTGGCTATATGGTTGCATCTCTCACATGTGTTGGAATTTGTTGGGAGGAGG
>NC_056747.1:1179043196-1179105696 GCF_019279795.1 Protopterus annectens | reverse complement strand
CAGCTGATCATGAGCATTACCTACAAAAGTCAAGCTGCTGCCTATGCCAAACGGATGTATTTTTCCACATCTACCAGAAAGGGAGAGAGTGAGAGAGACAGAAAGAAAGTAAGAAAGGAATGGAGAAAGAGCCAAGTGTGTTTGTGTATGATCCGTGGGTGGAGAGTGGTATCTGGGTATTATAAGGGTTGCCTATATTGTTTACTAATCCATACTGTCACATAGTAATTGCACATGGCAGTACACACTTATGACTGCGGATTGTCTACAACTTCTACAGTATTTGAAAACTGTTGGTCTTGTAATGTGGACATTGGGACATATAGGTTCTGTATATAATAATGTAGTAAAAGCCACACAGCAACAGATCCTGTCATTATAGAATGACCCCAACAATATACTGATGACACACACAAACTTACCAGTACCAAGTTTCAAACCTCTACTTGGCTATGTATTGCTGTTACAGGGCTATGCAGTTATTGCACATGCCACAGAGCTTACATGTTAGAGAGCTGTCCTGTGGTATCTTTGAAGGTGAGTGACATCAGCAGCAGTGCTAAAGGAGGAGTAAGAGAAGTGTAGTAAGTGTTAATGTCTACAAAATCAGGTGTTAATAAAGACACAAACACACACATTATCACAGTTGGCAGGACCAGGATTAGAGTTCTAACCAAACTAGTTTGCTACACTACAGTATTACGCAGTTATTGCAAGCACCATAGAGCTCATAGAGCTGAAATGTAACCAAAGCGTTATTTCAAGGTGACTGACATCAGCAGGCATGCTAAAGTAGGGCAATGGGAGGTGTAGTGAGTGTGAATAGCCTCAAAATCATTCATCTCTCCACACACACACACACACACACACACACACACACACACACACACACACACACACACACACACACACACACACATGCAGACACACATTTAACAGTACTGAGATCCATAGGTTCATTGCTTCACAGGTTTGTAGTAGGTGAATGGGCCTGAAGGCTCTACAAGGCTAGGCCATGGGAATACCTTGCCATCAGGCCACATGACAATAGTCCCCAGTGTGGCTCAGTGGTGTAGTCCCTGGATTGGTCCCCAGGGATGGGTATTGTATTCACCATCCATTCATCTGGGTTACTATTGTGGGTGACCAGTGATGTGCACTGATTCCCATGTATGTGATCTATATTCCCTAACATGGACAGTGTCTGGGTTGTGCACATATCCCACACACATATTCTTTGATGTGTGGAAGTGTACTTGAGGTCTCTGGGGCATGTTGTGTGAACAGACTGTTATCTTCTGATGTAGCATTCCTGACCTCATTTGGTGAGACCTGGCTATGTAACTGAGGTTGTGCTTGCACCTACATTGACAGCATGATATGGATATTCAGTGGAGTTAGTGGCATCTATCCATAGAGGGCATGTGTATAAGGCATGGTATTCCCTTTGTGGTGTATGTTTGCAGACTCTACAGTTGTTGCAGGCATCCAGGGGGGAACATGGCAAAAGGGCCACTGTACAGGATTATTTGGCTACTGAGCAGATGGAACAGGGTGCCATGTCCTTTTACTTGCTGGATAACACACACTCAGTCAGGAGATGTAACACATCAAAGTACTTTCTGAATTCAGTGGCACTGTTGTGGTCAACCTACCTATCCTAAATACAAAACCTTCCTTGTTTCTTTACTATACCCTTGTCTGTTGCCCTCTCATCAACATTTTTTAAACATTCATTAGTTAAAAACCTCTACGGTGCCTCTACAAACCTTAACTTCACCTTTCAAATTAAAACCTTCCTATTGCCTTATACCCCTGCTGATAATTACCTATCTTCTCACAGTCTATGAATATCTTATCCCTCCAGGCTCTTACTACCCCAGATCTCAGACCAATACTCCTAATCTATCAAACAACTTTAATCACCCACTACCTCCCTCTCATCTAACTCCCTTACTACAAAAATGCAACATCCCATTCAAGCCAGGTATGTTAACCCTAGAACTAAATATTATTAAAAACTCTTATTCAAACTCCAGAAACTTGTAATCAATTCACAAACTAACCTCATAGTTGATGGGGACATTCATCCCAACCCAGGTCCAACTCCACCTGATGCAACTGGCCCTATAAATAATACCCCCACTAGCCCACAAAACTTAAACAAAACCTCCAACTCTCTCCTGATCTGTCACCTAAATATTAGAAGCCTAAATAATAAAATCCATTACTTGCATGCATTAGTGGCTGTACACTCCCCAGACATACTATGCCTTACTGAAACCTGACTTAAGCCAGCCACCACTGACAATGAAGTTATACCCCCAGGTTACAATATTTTAAGACTGGATCACACCTCTAGGAAGGAAGGGGGGGTAGCTGTTTTATATAAATCTATACTTAATGTAACTATCTCCAATTCCCCACAAGCTCCTCAAACTAAAAATGCAGAACTACTTATTACAAAGCTACAAATCAACAAACACAAATCTATAAACATTGACTGCATTTATATTCCGCCAGGTAACAACACAAATACCGTTGAGGACATCCTACAATGGCTGTCCATAAACTGCCCACATGAAACCATTGTTCTGAGAGATTTTAATATTGACTGGAACATCTGTTCCTCAGATTTCCCTACCACCCACATAAATTTATATGGCTTCACCCAGGTCATATCATCTGCCACTAGAATTAGTAAGCCCAACATCAAGAAAGTATACTAGACTGGATTCTCAAAAATAGCCACCCCTAAATGTATAAAGCAGGCACCCAACCTGAGGAAATAAGTGATAACTTCCTCTCTAATATACTGGGGCAAAAACTGATATCTCTCAATTACTTAGCTTCAGAACTGTTAGGAGCAGTAAGAGCTTTAATCGGTACTTACGTATTATCGCAACCAGATTTTTAACCACTCGATAATACTTAAGTAGCAATACCTGTTGACAGTTGTGCAGTTTCTAAGACAGTTTGCAGTTCATTTGGACAAAACACAAAAAAAAGAGTATTTAACACTAATTTAAATAGTATAAAATTTGAATTGCTGTTATACAGAAACAGCAGCCCAATTTCTCTTATTTCGCGGACAAGCATGATTCCGAGCATGACAACTGGGTGTTTTGTACCCTGTACACAGTTAACGGCAGTCTGCCAGTAATGTGTCTTCAAATGATGGGCACTCACTTTTTAGGTAGGCAAAGTACCTACCCTGCTAACCTACACTCTTCAAAACCTCTATAAATGAGATGGCACACCATGGACGGAAGGTACAGTCTTGCTGATTTTTAAAGTGGTGCAATTCATACTGTGATCTCAGAATGACTTCATCTTTAAGTGGAAAGAGGTGTGTGAAGTTTTAACTGCTATTCTGTCAATGTGGTAATGAGATACAGTAGTAAACTGAACACAGACACAAACACACAAATGCAAAAATAACGGCTTGAAAAGTGCTGGGAAGCCACACACAGTAATGACAATAGAAGAACACAGCCTACAGTTGTACTGCAAAGCAGTTTGCAGACACAAAGTGGGGAGGTACGCTACTGAGGAAGAGGAATTTTGCTGTTGTTCCTCTTCCTACATCTCATTACCACATTGACCAAGCAGGTAAGACTTCACACACCCCTTTCCACTTAAAGATGAAGTCGTTCCGAAGGCACAGTATGAATTGCACCACTTTAAAAATCTGGTTGCGATAATACGTAAGTACCCTTTAATCAAACTGAATTCCTAAAAGAACTTCAGTCATGTAATTGGTTTTGTCTAAAACTACTCCCATTAGATGAAGCAGTTTCGCACTTTAACTCCACATTTCTTACTATCTTTGATAACCATGCACCTACCCGGACCATCAGAACCAATAACAAAGTAGCACCGTGGCTGCCTAAAGAAACTAAACAAAAATTCGTACATAGAAATAAAGCCTGAACCTCTTGGAGAACCACTAAATCCCCAAAGGACCAACTTATATATAAACAGCTAAGGAATGATACAAAAAAGTCTATTGTTCTAGACAAAAAAACATATTACTGTAACCTGCAACAAAAACACCAAAATCGACCACAAAAATTTTGGTCCAGTATAAACAATCTTCTCCACCCAGGACATACTACTACCCCTACCCCTACCCCCTCGACTTCCCTCCAAAAATCTCCAGAAAATATTGCCAACACCTTTAGCACTTTCTTTACAGAAACTATTCAATCCCTTGCCAACCAACTAGTGCCCAATAACCCAAACCCAACTGACCCCACATCCAACACTCACCCCTCCTTTAATTTTCAACCAGTACCAACATCACTTATCAGATCGTTAATCAAGAAACTGAAACCCACCACCCTATCAGCAGACCTACTCCCTGCTGAATTCCTTCAAAAAGCTGCAGATGTATTAGCATATCCCATTTCAATATTAATCAACATAACAATCTCGGAAGCATATATCCCCTCCATCTGGAAAATTTCCCACATTATTCCTGTCCATAAAGGGAGCAGTTCCACTGAACTATCAAATTACTGGCCTATTAATGTTCTGTCACCTCTGGCTAAAATTATGGAAAAATGTATTCATAAGCAACTCTTACACTACCTTAATCTGAACAATCTCCTAGCCCCTCTCAGCATGGATTTAGACCCCACCATAGCACAACCTCAGCCCTTCTTTCCTTCTCTCAGACAATAAATCAATATCATAATAATAACAAGCTCTCCTCTGCCCTCTTTCTTGACCTATCCAAGGCATTTGACATGGTAAATCATCAACTACTCCTATGGATGCTAAAAACTCTTGCCATAGATAACCTGGCAATTTGCTGGTTTCATTCCTATCTAAGTGGCCGACAACAAGCTGTGCTATGGAGGGATAGCCTATCCTCCCTTTTGCCAATCACCCTTGGAGTGCCTCAAGGGTCTATACTAGGACCTCTCCTATTTTCCATCTTTATTAATGATCTCCATACAGTCATCCCCAAAGCAACCTGCATTCAATATGCAGATGACTCTACCCTAAACTGTTCTGCCAACTCCCTGAAATACTTACAGACCTTATCCCAAAATATCTTTAACAAAGTTGAAAGCTGGCTCACTGATCAGTGTCATCTATTAAATCCAAATAAAACAAAACTGTTACTCTTCACCCCCACTCGGAAAGTCCCTATGCCATCATTTACCATAACATCTAACAATGGCACCATAATTTCCCCAGAATCTACTACAAAACTATTAGGCATAATAGTCGACAATAACCTTACATTTGATGCCCACATCGATAGAACTATTAAAACAGTCAGTAAGAAACTTGGCTCTTTATATAGAATTAAGCCATTACTAACCCCAACTGCTAGGAGTGTGATTGCCCGTACACATTTACTATCAACCCTTCTTTATGCCTCCCCGATTTATACAAACCTAAGTAAATCTGACCTCAATAAACTCAATAGCTGCTATAATAATATAGCCAGATTTGCCACAGGTTCAGCATATAGAACACACCACTATCTTAACCTATGATCCATAGGCTGGCTAGAGTTACCCTCTCAACTTCAGTATAACCAATTAATAGTTGCTCACAAAGTCCTCTATCAGCCAGAAAGCGCACCCATACTCAAAAATAGAATCACCCCCTAGAGTAACCTAAAAACAGTCCACTCTTCTAATAAAATGCTGGTACAAACTGGTAAATCCAATAACTTAGCTGATGAGTCATTATTTTCCAACTCTGTTTTCAACATCTGGAACCTACTCCCTGCTGAACTTACAGCTATCCACTCCATAACCCAATTTAAAAAGTCTCTCAAAACACACCTAAAATTAACTGGTTGTGCCCCTGTACAAACCCAGACTAACCCACACTCACTATTTCACTGTGTGTTACTATATTCCATGGCTACTTGTAGAAACTGTCTTATAATAAGTCTGTAACATCAGCTGGCTCACGCTAATGTATTGTACTACTGAATGACATGCTTCCTTGCTCAGCTTTGTACTACTAAAAATGTTTATGTTCTAATATGAAAATTAATAACTGTAAAGTTTTTATGTATGTGTTTCAACAAATCTGAAACATGTATTGATATGTAATTGTATAAATAACTACAACTGCAAGTCTTTTGTATCTATGTACATGCAGAGCTTTTCTCCCTGGGGTGCCATTGAAAATGGACCTGTATCCAGTTGGGCTTATGATTCTGGTTTGTGTGTGTGCCTCATTATGGAGTTCTCGTTTGGGTGTGTGTGCGTTTCTGATGGGTGTCATCAGCCACAGCTCCAGTGCGCTACCAGCATCCCCCACTAGGTGGCCAAATGAGATATCCCCACTTGCAAATGACTGGTACAGCTGTGTCATATGCCAGATGTGGGAATCGTGATAGCTTCCAGGGCTGTCAGCACACACATTCAAGATAATGCCCTGGGCATCGCACATGACCTGGCAGTTGATGGAGGGGGAACCCTTGCGGTTTATGTAAACCCTACCCCACTCACCAGGTGATGCTTTGATGTGTATGTGCGTGCAGTCTATAGCACTCACTGCCTCAGGGTATTCTGCTATTCGGTGCAAGAGATGCATATTGCTGGTCAACACCACATGGGTATTGAAGAAATATATGTTCTCACCGGCATGTGCTGACATGGCATCCAGGAACTGGTGGAGTACCCTGGATGCTGATGCCTTTGAGATCCCCATGATACCCCCAGTTGCCATTTGGAAGGTACCTGTGGCTAGTATTCTTAAGCCTACACGTACCTTGGTATCCACTGGGATGGGTTCCCCTCTGTTGGTTCTGTATGTGAGGCATGGCCTGTACAGCACAACAATTTGCTGTAGAATGTCCCTGTCCACCCTATAGAGCTTCACTATCTCCAGCTCATGTAGCCCCTGGTAGGTTACCCTGGTCTGTACACTCTTCTCCTTCTCTTCACTGTGGGTTGCTTGTCAGCATTCACATCCTCACCACCCTCAGCCTCTTGCACATATTGATGTATGAGAGCAACAGCAGCCCCTAACATTTTGTTAGTTTTGTCAGGTAAAATTTCCCCATCTGTGTACAGTAGTGGTGTACAGTTTGTGGGAAAAAACAGCCTGGAAGGTGTTTGCATAGTTTATAGTAGTGTCTAGGCTGTTCCATGTGTAAATGGCTGATTCTGATACATTTGACCTGCCAGTTATGCTAGTTCTCCTTAATTGCCTTCCTACTGCTGTTTTCCCTTCCCATAGCCTTCCCGTTTAAACCCCAAGGTGCTGCGTGCATACCCAGTGCTCAGATGTGAACAGAGCTGTTATTTCCTGGTTTTTTTTTTGTTTGTTTGCTTAAAACCTGGTGCGCAGCGTGCACACCCATTTAGGCAATGTAAACACTGCTAGGTAGTCTCAGACACACTCCCTTCCTTAGCTGTGCTTAGCAAACATGGGCCATAGAGCTCCAATAAGCTTACAGAATGCATGACACTTCCTCTTATGAGGTCATCTACCTCTTATACTTATACAATGGTGTTGCTGCACCTACACGGTTGGGTGCAAGCTAACATTGAGAGGAAATCTGTGATTCAGTATCAGTCCCCTCATTTGCATAAAACAGAATGCTAATTCCTAGTTACCACACTCACACTGAGCCTTCCCCCGTAGCAACCACTATTCCCTGGTATTGTTGTCTTATGTATGCCATTGACTGTCATGGCAAAATGCTGATTTGGGTTTAAAAGCTTATTTCCAACTTTTTTTCTTATTTTCAGGCTGATCCTGTTTACGCACCACCGCCCTATGCTTAAACGGCTGAAATCTGGCAAAAAAATAAATAAAAGTTATTTTTTATAATTTTGCAACTATTTCTCATGCCAATGGCCATATATATGGCCATTGGCATACCTACTACATTGAATACATGCTTTCTTTGGAGCTGTCATGCCTCCGTTTTGTAATTTGCAGAAATGTATTCAGTTAGTAACCAAATGCATTTCTGCAGGTTACACTATTCCTGCACAGACCCCTGCCTGCTTCCTGGATCGCTAATTCACCTCATTTGCATGGTTTTCACAAGCAAATGAGGTAATTAGCATATAGCAGTGGTGTCTGTGCAGGAATAGTGTAGGAGCACTTGTGCATGTCCACAGAGCTCTTTCCTGGATCGCTCATTGGCTATATTGTGTGCAGAAGCTCTTGCACTATTCCTATACACCATGCCGAGCTTGCTGAATCCAGGGGTAAATCTTTCCATGAGTCAATGCAATAAAATGCTTTCATAATACTTCAGTACCATTCCTTTCTATTTTCCTTACATATATTATTTTTTATTTTCCATAACACAATTTTGTTTTGATATTCTTTCATATCTTCATTCACAATGTTTTTATTTCTTTTTTAACTTCCATTCCTTCCCACAGTTCTTTGTATTTATAATATAGTATCATTTCTATAAAGTTTTTATTTTCCTTCATAATTCCTTTTAATAGCTTATACAAAATTAAATATTCTGCATGTACTATTGGGTTTATTAAACCCAAGCCTCCTTGTTCATCTTTCATATATAGAATCCCTCTCTTGACTGGATTCAGTCTAGAGCCCCATATAAAATAAAATATAATCATCAATAGCTCCTTTTCATACTTAATAGGAATCATATAAATGTTAGCAACATAAGCATTTTCCTGTTACCATGGTGTTCAACAAGTGTGCTTTTTTTCTATTTGAAAATCTATATGATTTCCAAAAAATTAGTCATATCCTTTACTTTTTTGAGTACATTATCCCATTGTTGTCTGTATTCATTCCATCTAAATATTGTTCCCAATATATCTATATATTTTTCATTTAACTCAATACCTCCTATCATGCCTTCAAAACCAAATCTTTTACTTTTCTCTTTATTTATACTTAAACATTTTTTTTTTAATTATACTTAATTTTTCATTTACTTTTTCCATTCATACTTTATTTTTAACAGTTAACACAATATCATCCACATAATTATACATTATTGGCAATTGTACTTCCTTCATAATTTTGTATCCACTGCTACTTGACATTTTATTAATTTTCTTCACTGTTACATTCATAACTAAGGAGAAAATTACACTACTAGCTGAGCAGCCCAGCTTTATTCCACGTTATAATTTTATTTCTTCTCCAATCCAGCCATTTACTTTTAGTTTCACATAGTTCCTTTTAAAAACAGATTTTATTACTTGTAATATTTTTGTTTACATTATATGACTGCAAAATTCCCCGTAATGATTTATACTGAATATTATTGTAGGCTTTAATATAGCCCCTGTCATAACCTTCACTTCTACACTTTTATTTATATCATCAACTATTTCTCTTATTATCAGTAATAACTCTTGACTTCCTCTTCCTTTTCCTTTTCTTCTGAATACATTTTGATCATATATTCTATCCAGTTTTTTAACCTTTTTGTTACTATTCTCATAAAAAAATATAATTCTTATTATTCAATGTTATAGGTATCCAGTTTTTTATCTCCTCTTTCTTTCCTTTTATAAATATGTTTTATAACTCCTATACATATCTCTTTCTCTTTAATTCCAATTTCTAACAATTCATTCATAACTTCTATAAAAATAATTTTTTGCCACTATTTCATTTCTTTATACATACCATATTTAATTCCATCCAATATTGTTGCAGAATTCATGTTAATATCTTTTAGAATTTCATTCAATTCTTTCATAGTTATTTTTTGTTCTAAATACTCTTATCTTCATTATTTAATTTTTCACCTTTATAAATTTGTTCTATGTTTTCTTCTTCTTTAATTATTTTGTATATTCCTTCTTGCTGTCTTATTTTTTTCTTTTTTTTCTTTTATTCCTTATATATTCTAAAAACACTTTTTTATATTTTTCTTCAAAATTAAGCAACCAAAGAGTACATTTCTCATAAAACTCTCTCATATTCATATGATTTTTTGATAATTCCAGAAGTTCTTTTTTCTCTTCTAAATCTAATTTGTTTTCATTAATTCTCTTTATTCCCTTTCCTATTCTTATATATTATTTATTTTTGTACTTTAACTCATATAGCCACATGAACTGAAAATCCAGCTTACTTAATTCCTTTTTATAACTTTTAAACTATCAGCTATTAAAAATTAATCAATTTCTGTCCTAATTTCATTCCTTTTGTTGGTCCAGTGGTCATAGGTGACTCAATAGTGAGGCACAGTGATGTCCCACTCACTAGGTTGAATAAGGAGAAAGTAACAGTCAGCTGCCTGTCAGATGTCAGGATCCATCACATAACACACGCAGGTGCAAATATGACTCTGTCATTGTACATGTGAATGACCTGAGACATACCTCCCTGGACTACATGAAAAGAGACATGGAGGAGATCTCAGATTATGTAGCCCAGGTGGGTATGACCCTAGTCCTAAGCAGTATCGTAGCATTACCCAGAATGATACCACAGTACAAGCAGAAATGATTGATTTCAACAATTGGCTAAGTTTCTGGTGTCATTCTAAGGGGATCCACTAGATTTGTCAGAGATGGCCTGCATCTGTCACCCCTGGGCTTCCAGATACTGGCCAAGGCTCTTGCCACCCCTGTAGTGCTTTTTTTAGGTGGTGTTCCAAAGACCAAATTGCCACCATAATGGCTACAAACAAATGCAATCTGAGGGTCATGCTACTCAGTGCTAGAAGTCTAAATCTCAAAATGCACTCGCTCGAAGCACTCCTTAAAATGGAGCACATCGACATTTGTGCTGTAACAGAGACCTGGGTCAAGGCAGCAGAAAGCACGCCTGCACTACCAGGCTATAACTCATTCCACACCTTTCAGCCCCAGAACTTGGACCAAAGCTCCAAAGGTGGTGGTGTTTCCATATTCATAAAGGATGCACACACCTCCAGACTGGTAGCCCAACATAATGCATCAGAGATACTTCAGGTGCAGATAACACTGGGTAAGACAGCAATTCAGGTAGTAGCCTGCTAGAGGTCCCCAACCATGTCCCAAGACTTACACTCCACGTTCCTAAGCACCCTGGAGAATATTAGGGTCCAACCTAACACTCTCTTACTAGACAACTTCAACTATCTCTCCATTAACTGGGAAAGCTACTCATGTACCAATACACTTGCCTAACATTTCCTGGAGTTCATTAATTCCAATGCCCTGGACCAGCTCATTCTTACACCCACTAGAGGAAGCAACATCCTTGACTTGGTCATTACTAACATGGGCGATCATTGCTCTACACCAATAGTCAGCTCCTCTCTGGTTAGCTCCGACAACAAACTAATCACCTTGGAAATCCACATCCCTCCCACACCACCCCCTGCAAAGGTAACCACCATGAAAAACTTCTCCAAAGCTAACTTTGAGCTCCTAAAAACAGAGGTGGCTAACTTCACGGCACCCATGGCAAATGGAGAATAGTTGCATGACTGCCAAATCATACACCGATGCACTGTACGAACATGTACACAAATGCATGAATCTCACCATACTCAATAGAACCAAGATGCTCTCTTCCAAAAAAAGGAAGCCAGTCTGGTGGTCCCCTGCCATAAACAAACTCTACAACAGAAGGAGGAAACTGATGCGGAATAAGATGAAGTCTAAAGACTGGAAGAACTCCCTTATCAGCCTCAACAAAAAGTTATGATCCCTCAGCAAATCCTCTAAAGCTAGCTATGAAAGCAGTATTGCAGCAGATAGTAAAGACAACCACAAGGCCTTCTATAGTTATGTAAAAAATCTCCATGGCAATACCCAGATTTGCTCTGAGCTACTGCACAATGGTACCTCCTATACTGAGCCAACAGATATTGCCAGTATACTGGCCGACATATTCAGTGCCAACTTTACCCCTCTCCCCCAAAGGACCAATCACAATACCAGTAGATTGCCAGACACCCAGTATTACTGCTGCACAGGTAAAAAAAAGCACTGTCCAAGGCCAAGAATACAGCTCTATGGGACCTGACAATATCCCTGGCTGTGTTCTATATGAAATACAGAGTGAACTGGTACCTCACCTGTGTGCCTTGTTCAATCACAGCCTCACCTCAGGCTTTGTCCCTACTGAATGGTGCACTGCTACAGTCATCCCTCTTCACAAAGGAGGAGCAACTACAGATCCCGGGAACTATTGCCCCATTAGTCTGACTAGCCTGATATGAAAAGCATCATCATGGACCTAATAAACAAGGATATATAGGGAATCTCCAAACTCTGGATTCCACACAGTTTGGTTTTGTGAAGGGTAGATCATGCCTGCTCAACTTGGTTGATTTCTTTGAATCAGTCACCAGAGCTGTGAATGAAGGCAAGGTTGTTCATACAGCCTACCTTGATCTGGCCAAGGCTTTTGATACCATTCCCCACTCAGGAATCATAGCAAAATACACTAATCTAGGCATCAACCCCTATATTGCTAGGTGAGTTGCAAATAGATAGAACCCACAGTGTGAAAGTAACTGACTCCCAACTAGTCACGAGTGGAGTCCCACAGAGTTCGGTCCTGGGTACTCTCCTGTTTGGTATCTACTTCTCTGAAGTCCAGGCCAACATGAAAGGACTCTGGCTGACAAAGTTTGCAGACAATTGCAAGATGGGAGCTATTATTAAGTCCCCAAGCGATGTTGACATCCTACAGAATGGCCTCACTGAGACCAACAACTGGTGTCAGAACCATGGCCTTAAGCTCAATGCCAAAAAATGTGTCATTATCCCCTTTGCAAAAAAAATGGTTCCCATGAATTACCACATCAATGGTAGTCTACTGAACACAGAAGGCATTATAAGAGATCTGGGAACACAGGTTGACAGCAACCTCTCTTTTGATTAACCTATTGCCACTGTGGTCAGAAAGTCCTTCTGTGTGGCACATCTCATATTACTAAGGGTTTTGCATCCAGGAAGAAAGAGGTCATTGTCTCCCTCCACTCTTCCCTCATTAGGCCAATCATCGAGTACAATTCTCCATTTGGCATGTACCTCACTAGACACCTGCAACAACTGGAGAGGCCACAAAAGTACCTCACAAAGAGGATCCTAGGCCTTAAACACTTGTCCTTTATGGACGGACGCAAAATCTCCAACTATTCTCTGTCTCATATTACCTACTTAGATGCGATCTCTGCTTGACTTACAAAGCCATGTCTGACCCAGCTCTGTTAGAAATGCTACATCTAAAGAAATCCCAATCCCTCCCCACCACACACTCCAGAGACCTCAACCTCATTACCACAATTAACAGAACATGCTGGAGGGACAGGTTCATAACCCAGAGACTGCCCATGCTATGGAATAGACTTCCCATGCATATCAAGCAGAGCACCTCACTGACCCTCTTGGCTTTACTGGAAAGGCTCACCCAGATTCTGCTACAGTTTTCTGTGAGGGAAAGGTTTGTTTGCTTTTTATTTGTTGTTTTGTATTACTTTATTGCTTTTTTCTATTTTGTATACTGTGAGTTGTTTTCTTTACATTGTGTTTTACTTGTATTCTGCTTTAACTGCATACTAAAACTTGAAAAGAGACCACAGCTCTGACTCTTGTGAGTCAGACAGAAATTGTTCCCACCCGGTTACTGTTGTGTTGTTAAACACCACTGTCTTTCTAGTTGCCTGCCCCTTATGTTAATTTGACCATATATCTCATTTCCTCTCTGGTTTTACTGTCTGGTGTGACTAAGCATGAAATTATCATTTTGTGAAATCACTCCCCTTCAACTATTTAAATTTATTGGCCATCTTACTGTATTCAATAGTACCAGAATACAAAAGTGATCACCCCTTTCAATCTATTTTGCTGTTTTAAAAATAGTGACTCTCCACTAAAACTTAACTTTTAGACAGGTGAAACTTAAGTTACCTACTTTCACATCTAACTTCTCTAGTGCACACTGTAGTGTTTAGAATAAACCATTTTTTTCATCTTACCTTTAAGCATCTATTGCAAGACCACCAGTTATTGTAGAACCAACATTCTGCTTCCTAGTGGTCATCTTGGGATTAGTGCTTCTGTTTTCTCCTGGTGAGAAGAGGAGTGCAGTTACATTATTTCCTGGAGACTGCTGATCACCAGAAAGCTTAATAACTGCTTTATAGGTGACAGCTTAGAATCTGTGCTTATATTCTGATCTTGGAGAGAGTAGGAGCAGAGTGCATTGATTCCTGACTCTTTCTGGTTGGAGAGTGAGTGCCTCTGCTTAACATACCTGATTGGACTGGTTGCTATTCGAGGCATCTACCAGAAAAAGGCTACAAGTCTGCAGACCATTGCATCATCTGGGACAAGACTGTGGATCACCAAACAGGCCGTGGTCTGCTTCTCTTCTTGGGATTGGTGCTAAAACTAGCTATTTTTAGCTAAAACTAGCCAGTTTTTTAGTTTCAGCACTCAAAACTGTTTCCTTGTGCTCAGCACTTGCTCAGAACTCATTGTAAGCACTAAATAAACTACAAATTACTACAGCACTCGACTTTCCTCACTTATCAAGAGGAAAGCAGTTCTTAGTACTTAAATTAATAAGCACCTATCCAGGCATGCCCATGGGTCAGCTCCCAGTGTTTTCTCCTGTCCACCTGATGAATCTGGGCATCTTGGGGCAATGTAGCAATTGCCTCATGAACACAGACACCCCTCTCCTCCTACCACCCAACACTATAACCTGTGAGAGATGCACTTATATAGGCAAACTGGAAGCCAAGCTCTCTCCAGTCAAGACTGGACTAGACAGTCAAGAGGAGAAGGTTAACACCTGCACCACACCACACTCAACACATAGTCCTTCAAAACCCACACTACCAAAACACACACATAGAAACACAAAGCACACACCTACATTTATGGAGGCTCTCAATAAAAATCTGTCCAAGCAACAGAGACCTCCCAAGCTGAAACACAGACAACCACCACCCCCCAACACTACCCAAATGACACATAGCCCATAAATTCAGTGTGCCACTCAACCTCAGCCCATAAGGCAAAGTGACGTACCCAACACACTAGTCATAGCTGACTGTATAGTCAGGCACACTGATGTCCCACTCACCTGGCTAAACAAGGAGAAATTTACTGTCAGCTGCCTATTGGGTGCCAGGATCCACCACATAATGCATGCACTCAGGTCACTTGACAACAAGTACAAATATGACTCTGTCGTTGTCCATGTTGGTGTGAATGACCTGAGATGTACCTCCCTGGACTACACAAAAAGAGACATGGAGGTGCTCTCGGATCTTGTAGCCCAGGCAGGTATGACCCTAGCCCTGAGTAGCATCTTGCCATCACCCAGAATGATACCACAGTACAAGGACAAAATTATTGACTTCAACAATTGGTTAAGCTTCTGGTGTCATTCTAAGGGGAACCAGTATCTGTCTGCCTGGGATGGCATGGTTGACAGACCACGATGCTTTGCCAGAGATGGCCTGCACCTGTCGCCCCTGGGATTCCGGATACTGGCTAAGGGTCTTGCCACCCCTATAGTGCCTTTTTTAGGCAAGGTTCAAATGTCAAATTTACCACCATAACAGGCACAAGCAAGCAAACTCTGAGGGTAATGCTACTCAATGCTAGAAGTCTAAACCTCAAAATGCACTCACTCACGGCACTGCTTAAAATGGAGAACATCGACATCTGTGCAGTGATAAAGACCTGGTTCAAGGCTCCAGAGAGCACCCCTGCATTACCAGGCTATAATTCATACCACACCTTTCGGCCACCTAACCTGGCAAGATAATCACAATACCTAGACAGATCCCACCCACCCATTAACACCTATGCAGATGGAAACTACTCCAAAATAACTTCTTGTAACAAAATGCCCGTCAAATGCACTCTTAAAAAGAACCTGTTGCTTATCCATCAAGAACCACCCTGATGGAAAATAAACCAAAACCTTATCAAAAGTCCACCATCAACATCAAATTGCATGAAAAACGAGCAATACAATTGCAAAAACTCCTCAAAAACCAAGAGTAAAAACCAAAAAAGAATAAACTCCCTTACAAGCTCATAAAAATAAAATCCAAACTAAAACAAGCAAAAAAAAAGCCTCAAAAAACAAATGCCCAAAATCAAAAACAACAATACAAATAAAATCCTCATGCTTCCCAAGAATCTCAATGGCAACAAAGTCAATCTGCACACTCAACAAATCTCAATGGCACACAATAATGTCTGAAACTTCAACAAACACTCCAAAAAGCCCATGCTAACAGATGGCACTCACCCCAAAGACAACCAAAGGCCCATCTAAGTAATGGACGAATAAGTAAAGTGTCAACCCAAAAACCTCTAGGCCATCCCCTGGACCAGACAACATCTCAGTGTAAATAACACTGACCAACTGCGAGAACACATCTACAGAGACAAACTGGCACCTACCTAATCCCTCATCTCAGCAACTGTACTCACTGCTAGAAGGAACAACTACCTGCCCACACCACAACAAAGTTTCAATCACACTCAAAAAGGTGCAACCAACTCCCCAGAAACTACTCCCCCACAAGGCAATGTCACATCACACCTTATAAAGGAATGGATGGCATGACACCCAAAAATCAACACCCCAGAACCAAACAGTTTCACCCTGTAAACCAACCAGCGACAGGCTGACTGAAATCTAAGAACAAAGGTACTCCCCTGTACTTCATAACCACTCAGTCAAGTTCACACAAAGGCAAGAATGTGCAGACAGTCACTACCATCCGAGTCTCACATCCCTAGGACACAACCATCCCAAACCTGCTAAAGTGGGCCACCACACACCCTGGGCATAGAATAAACACAAAACTGGATAAACTCTGTACTAGTTCCTGAACCCCGAACCAACTGGTATACCACCCTATGACCAGTGATCAGTTCAGTTCACCCGTGAGGTTCAACCCCTGGGGGTAGGTTAGCTGTCATTGAGTCCAACTTGAAACAGTTGGAGGTAAAGTTGTACTCAAGTAGTCAAAGGTAAGCAAGACACTGAAGATCGACTTCTAACAGAACCTTACAATAATCACCTACTCCTAGTTAGATAGATAGAAAACTCAACTCACTGAGATCTAAGCTAATGGTTCCTGATCATCACCTCCAATTCCAAGCAGCTTCACACCCCTCGACCCTTGACCTAGCCCATGGCCAACTGTTCAATGATGATCATAGGCTGTAGCTCACTAAAACACTCAAGTGCTCACAAAGACCTCCTAGGCTGAGGTGGGACAGAGTGGTGTGCTTGTGGTCCTTTACGCCACAGGCAGACACACCTCTCTTCTTTGACCTTCTCCACAAAAAGGGTCTCCTCCTCTAAAACATTCATTCATCTTCACTCTCTACTCATCCTTGTCAAGACCATTATTATATCCTCTATCCCCCATGGCATGTATCTATACCCAGAATACCGGTACATTGGAAGGCCACAGACTTACCTCATTAAGAGGATTACTGGTCTCAAACAGATGCCTAATCAGAGGTCTCAAAAAAAAAAAAACTCAACTACTCGATCTCATCTCAACATACATAGCGGCGTCTCTGCCTAACATACAAAGCATGGCCAAACCAAAGATCCCAATCTCTCTGACACAAAATCTCCCAATCTCTCTGAACCACATGCACCCCTGAACCAAACCTTGTCACCACAATAAACAGAACATGCTGGAGGGATATAGACTCCTGTCTGAGACCCCTATGCTCTGGAACACTATCATCTCATTCACCTCAAACAAGAAAAATCTCATTGGCCAGAAAAAAATAGAAACTGACTGATGGAAGAAAATTCATCTGTCCGTGACACACTTGTGGCACTGCACAGGAAAATAATGGGAAAAGAATTTTTTCTGGTGAGTGAAAGCCAGAGAACTTTTTTGGTAGGGAGAGATATAGGCCCACCTATATGACCTAATATTACTACCTAAAAAGGTCATGTTGTCTCCTCTACTCTTCCCTCCCAATCATTATCATCATCATACAATGCCCCTATCCACATGCCACAACTATTTCACCACAGAGGCCACAAAAAGTAAATCACAAAGAAGCCACAAAGGCCTTAAACACTTGTCCTATATTGACAGACTCAAACTCCAAAACTACTCTCCTTCTCTGTCTCATCTCACCTCACCTATCATCTCTACTTGACTTTGAAAGCCAAGCCTGACCCAGCTCTGTTAGAAATGCTACAAAATCCCATCCTCCAATCCCTCTGCCTCCTGACCTCCAGGGCTCCTCTCATTACCACAATTAACAGAACATGAGGAGGGACAGTTCATTTTAGAGACTCCCATGCTATGGAATAGACTTCCCATGCATGTCAAGCAAAGCACCTCACTGACCCTCTTCAAGAGAAATCTTGATGAGTGGATGAGAAACAGAAAATTCACCCCGGGGATAACTCCAGTGGCTCTACTCGACAGAGGCACTGGGGACTAAGATCGGGTGGCACTATGCCAGGGTAATCCTATGGCTAGTTTGTAAAGGCCCCAGGGCCATTAACCTAGTACACACCTATGAACCTATACACTTAACTTTCCACTTCTCATAATTTTTTTAAACATTTTAACATCACAATTGCTCTTATTTTTTCTTAAATTACAATTAAAATTATTCACCATTATAATGCCTGTATTTTCACAAACATATTCAAGAATATTTTTAAACATCCTTTCTCTTTCTTTTTTGTTACATATGCATATAAAGCTATAATTCCATATACAGATGTTTCCATCGCAAGTCTATTACTGTAATTTGTCCTAGTTCCACTATGGTTACATCTAACATTTTAATGCTTTCTTGACATAATATACATATGCTTAGAAATACCTTGAAGGCCTTCTCCTTAAACAACCATGCACTCCAATGGCTTCAATCCTACCTGCAGGGCAAGCATTAGGCAACCTATGGCAGGACAAGCTATCATCTTGTCTACCCATCACATTAGGGGTCCCCCAGGGCTCAATACTAGGACCCCTTCCTTTCTCAATCTTTATCAACGACTTCCATTCAGTCATCCCAGATGCTACCTGCATTCAATATGCGGATGACTCCATCTTGATTTGTTCTGACATCTCACCAGCTGCTTTATTCACATTAACCCAAAATACCTTCAGTAAAGTGGAAAATGGCTCTCCAATCAACATCTAATCCTAAACCCCAACAAAACTAAGCTCCTCCTCTTCTCCCCCACATGCAGAACCCCCCTGTCATCCTTCAGCATAACTGCTAACAATGGCACTATCATCTCCCCAGAAGCCCAAACTAAACTACTGGGTGTCATAGTTGATAACATAAAGTTTGATGTGCATATCAATCAAACTATCAAAACCATTAATAAAAAACTTGGCTCTCTTTACAGAATCAAACCTTTCCTTACCCCAATTGCTAGAACTGCAATTGTCCTTTCCCATCTACTATCAACTCTTCTCTATGCCTCACCTCTATTCTCCAACTTAAATAAAACAGATCTTAATAAACTATCATCCTGCTATAACCACATTGCCAGATTTTCTACTGGCACAGCCTACCGGACACACCACTGTCACAACCTAAATTGCCTAGGATGCCTAGACTACTGCAGTTCAACCAGCTAATAGTGGCACATAAAGTCCTTTACCAACCAGAAAATACACCTGCACTAAAAAATATTATCAGCCCCTACACCAGCACCCAGCCACTGTGATCATCCACTAGGCTCCTAGTTCAAACATACAAACCCAACTACTCAGCTGGGGACTCTCTGTCAACTCTGTTGGAAAAACATGGAACAGACTGCCAGCTGACTTGACCCTAGACCCCTCACTAACTCAATTCAAAAACAAACTCAAGAAATACTTCAAAACTCATTGGTTATGTCCTTGCACTAACACCAACTAGTGACGTCTCTATTTCTTAGGTGTCTTACCTTCAACTACTTCTAACTTTTTTTCTACTACACCATTTCAGGAAGGGTCAATTGTATAACTGCTGCTCAATGTGTCTTAAACCTGAATGTAATGTTATGTATATATAACTTTGAAAATAATGTTATGTTTTGTAAAGTGTTTTATAATAAGTTAGTATTATATGTGCTAAATGCTGGTATTGCTTATGACTGTAATCTGCTTGAAACTAGCATTTACTAAATGTTCAATGTGTATTATTGTCTTGGAGCTTTTCTCCCCAGGCCTCTGCTGAAAATAGGCATATATCCAGTCGGGCTATCCCGGTCAACAAATGTAAAATAAATATAAATAAATAAATAAATATGCCTGAGCACATTTCTTTCCACATGTTCCAAACTACCGCACTATTCCAAAGTTTTTCAGTTTGTGTTCTTTCTTCCTCTGTTAATAATCTGATATCTTCTAAAACAATATGTGCATCTACTGCAGCACACCGTTATAATATACCTATTCTCCTTTTAAGAGTTTTTCATACTGTTCACATTTAAAGCTAATATTTTCTGCTTTTAAGAACAGTTAGTATAATAAAATGTTTGCCCCTTTCCTTTCTTATTTTCCCTAAGCATTATATTTTTGAGTTTTCTTTTCCTTTCTTTAATTCTTTTCCTTATTGAGTTCTTTTTATCTCTTACTGGGCACCAATCCTCACTTGTCTCCTCTGTTTCTTTTTCCTTATTACTTTCTTTAACTTCATGTATAACCTCGTTATCAGTCACATCTTTTCATACATTTTCTTGTATAACACATTCTTCTACTCTTTCTCCTGTGTAACTTCATTTTCATTTTCTTGCACATTCATTTCACATTCTAGCCATGAATGACCAGCATTGCCACATTTTTTTACACTTTAAATAACATTTTTTGCATTATGCTCTGTTGTACCACATAAATAACATCTTTTTTATCACATTCATTAATTAAACGATCCTTTTTTTCCACAAAAATAACAAGGCTTTGGTTGACCCCTATATTTCACAAACCCCTATTACCATGCACATTAATAATACTAGATGCGTGCATAACACTATCATTTTCCATTTTCAGTATTACCCCACATTCCCATCCCCCGGTCCATAGTCCTCTTTCATCATATATTTTTGTAGCATCCATTGCTTCTTTACATTTAGTTAACAAATGTTCTTTCAGTTATTTTGCTTCAACTTCAGTTATAAACTGGATCATTATTCTTTTTTTGTTTGTCTGCAAAAAGCTTGCACCACATATTCTGACCATGGATAAATATTTTTATTTTGCTCATATGCACCCAAAATAATTTCCATGGCCTGCCCAGTCTCAAATATCAAGTCACAAAAAGTCTCTTTATTAATTAAAATAAATGCTCTTACTTCTTTTAATTTGACACCAAGAGGGGCTATGACAGAGTCCCAAACCTCCTACTTGTCCAAACTTTCTTCTTTTTTACTGCTCACACATACTGCATACTTCTTTTTTGTTTTTCCTTTCTTCTTTTCTCCTTCTCCAACAGTTTGTGCATAGCTTTTTATCTCTGGAACGTTTTCTGTCATAGTCTCTTCTTCTCCTTTTTCTTCTTCTATTTGTTCCATGATGTCACTCTATGAAATTCCTGCTTCACTTTCTGGCTCACTTTGGTTTACCATTTCTTCCAAATAATCATCCTGCAAACCCCCCCCCCCCGATTGGAGGGTTGTAATTATGCATTTTTTTCAGAGGTAACTGTCTCTCCTTCAATCTCCTCTGAAAGTTTTCCTCTGAATTCATCTCAGTTGCAGCTACAGTCTCCTTTTCCTCCAGTGTCACTGTTTATTCTGCACCCACATCATCAGAAAAAAAACTTCTAGTAGCGATTCTACCATTTCACCTATATTTTCTGCAACTTTCACTCCATTTTCAGCAAAAGCTGAATAAGACATGTTTTTTCCCTGTTCTTCCTGGCTGCTTCCATGCCTGGACAGGAAACAGGATGTCAGGATGTGTAACACACAAAGACTTCCCCTGACTACCAAGATTAGGGGAAGTTTCCAGATGTCCTTACAAAATTTCCCCTAGTAGTATAAATACCACCTTGGTTCTTTTCTGAAAAGAGGTAACTCTTATCTTATCTCCCTCAAACATCTAAACTGGCTTGAATTACCACACCTCCTACTCCTCTCTCAGCTCCAAATTATACACTCCGTTATTTATTCACCATCCTACTGTCCAGCATTAGGCACCATAATCTCCCACTATGTCCCATCCAGACTACTAAGGAGCTCCACCCAAGACCTTTTACAAATCTACAAGCCCAAGTCCAAAATAGGAGCCATTACATACAGCTACCATCCCTCTATTGCTTGGAACAAACTCCCACAAGAAGTTAGATCACTTTCACATCTTAAAGTATTCAAACTAGCCACTAAAGAGTACTTAAAAAAGTCACTGGATTTGTACCTGTTCTCAGCCTCCTTGAATATACCTTCACTAAATAACAAACCTAACTTCTTCTGTTTTACCATCATTTCTTCTCCTCTATACCAAAACATTTACAACTTAAAGTAGTCTACTTCATCATTTTTTTACCTAACACTATCTCCTTTCCTTCTGCTGCAGTTTTCTTCATAACATTTTTATAGATAATTGTAACTGCATATATATGATAACTGTTCTACATGTTTTATTATGAATGATTATAATGTTAACTGTGTTTGTAACAGTTATATTTTTTGTAACTATGTTTTGGAGCTTTTCTCCCCCGGCCTCTGCTGAAAAAGGGCTTTTGCTCAGTCATACAATCCCGGTTAACAAATGTAAAATAAAATACAATAATAAAATAAACTAGCCTAGTGGGACTAACATTGTCAACAAAGGATAAATAAATATTAAACTGAAACCACACTAAATCCAGTTCCCTGTTTCTAGTCCAAATAAAGCCTTGGTAATTTATTGGTATCAATTCTTTATAATAGATTCAAGTCTATTAGTTAAAATATTTGCATATGGCCTTATTTCTAAATTTAATAGTGATATGGGCCTATAATTTAAAGTGCTCCTCCATGCTTTTCCTGACTTAAGAAAAAGTATAACTCTAGCTTCTAAAGCTTTATCAGAAAAAAACCTCCCCACCTTTCTACTTCTGAAAGCAAGTAATATAGTGGAGTAATTAGGTCTTCCTCAAATGCCCTATAAAAATCTAGTGTTAAGCCATCCAATCCTGTGGCTTTGCCTGATACTAGTTGTTTAATAGCTTGACCTAGTCTGTCCTTACTTATAGCAACTGACAATTTAGATTTCATATGGTATATGTTTCAAGCAAAGTCCTTTACCAAATGTACCACATTGAGACCAATCTATATCATGGCAATACTCTGTCTGAAGGAACGTGGATCGAGTAAAAATCCTACTGATGCCTACAGGGTTTGTAATCATTTGTCCAGTGTTGGTACTGATCTCTGTATTGAATAGATCTTTTGCATTCTCTCTTGACATTTTTTTGGGTAATAGATGCTGAGAATTAACTCCCAAAGCCCAGTAGAATAACTTCTATATTTCCTATTTGCTGGGAATCTCATTCAATTGTACCATTTTACAATATCTCAAGTCATTAATATTCCTTTTATTTTAACTCCAGTGATTTATTATTACATTCTCTTTTCAAAGTTGTGCTCAGGGCTTGGAACTTTGCAAGTTGTCTGCACCACACTTTAATATACTGCACCAGACTTTAAGATGCTGTTTGAATCCATGCATGGATTCAATCTAGTCTCTTAGTTTGTGGATTATTCCAGTAGTTACACATCTATGCTTGAGTAATCTCAATCTTATCATACCTCTTAATCAAATAGGATGAAATCTCCTTGAAGTATTATGCATAACTACCTGGTTAAACCAGATTTAAACAATTACTGGTTTATGGTCTGATAAAGCTGAATGAGTGATACTATATGCTTGTTCTATTTTTAAAATTGATAGCCAAAATTAGTCCAGTCCTCTAGCAATGCCTGTTTGATAACCACTCTAAGCATAATCATTATCAGTAGGATGCAAAGCCAACTATCCTCTAAACCCCATTCTTCACTGATTTTTTTTAACATAGAAACAGCATTTGGATTCCCATGCTTTCTGTGTGGGATACAGAACAACCATGGGTCCAGGACTGTATTAACCCCCTTCCCCCACCAAAACATATAATGGGTCTGCGCATAGAATATATTTCCTCATAGAAGCTATTAAATCCCTCCAAGGAGTTACATTGTTATTATTGGGACCAAAGAAATTAACCAGCCATATACTTTTATCTGCCCATTTATATTTCAACATAATCCATCTACAATCTCCATTCCCAATAAAGAACTCTTCTTGACTCTAGTAGATCTATGAATTAATATTGCTACTCCCCCTTTTTGTTGTATTCACACTACTATAAAACATCGGGTCTATATTATTATATCATATGCTCAGAATAGCGAACAACAGATAATCGACCCCATGTAAGCAAAAGCTTACAATGTCAAAACTTCAGAACAGAGATTATTTTCCAATGGAAAACTATCAGTGTTCCGAAAAAAAAAAAAAAACAATAAAACATTACTTAATGTGGGGGGCTTCACACCCCCCACTTAAATTTACCAACTCCGTGATCGCACTATAGTGCCGAAAAGGCAAAGTAGCGAAAGCGGCCAAACAAATTTTTTCCCAGGGAAAGTATTCTCTCAACAGCTTCACTATTTTACCTTTTCTCACTTTACTGTTCGACAAAGACGCATTCGACAACCTGTGTCTGCAAAAGAGTAATAGAGAACTTAAAACATCTGTCCAGGCCACTCCTTTTTAACGTGAGGCTCATTCTTCCTTTTGAACTTTGTTTCTTGCAGAAACATAATGTAAAATGTTTTTTTTTATTCATCCAGTTTAAAACTGCTTTAGTTTTTTTTTAAGCCAGTATGAAACCCTTGACATTCCAAATAATCAATGAAGTAGGAAAATTATAAGCCAGTGTATTACATGAACCTTGCATTTCCTGACAAGTATCTATAACAACTATGATCGAATTATATCACAACACCCTATCTATAACAACAACAATACTAATAATTTAAAAGTAATGCATACCTGCCTGTATAAGAAAAATCAGTGATGAAAGACAGAACACAAGCTATAGTTTTACTACCTAGCTAATAAAACTTAGGTTAACTCCAGGGAGTCTATTTGTTTTATTCTTAATTAAATTGCAGTCCAAAAAAGTCATTATGGATATTAATTATGGTGGTAATGGAGAACACGGGACTGCAGTCTTGTGTTTACTTACTGCTTAGAATATTATGGCATTAGCATAGTTTGACACCTGCTCCCTGTTGCTATAACAAATTAAACCTCATCACAAACATACCTCTCAACTGTACCAAATGCTTCAGTATTTCCTGGTTTGGGGCTGAAAACAATAGGGTACCACACATTCCTGACTGGCTCCTTTAAATAATGATTCTGGCATGCAAACAAGGGCACTGGAACCATACGGTGAGGGAGGGGGTGAGCACCCTCCCACTTTTAAGAGGCTTCAACAATAAAAAGCACTCCGTGCAAATCTAAAGGGAACAGTGCCTTTCATAATTCCACAGTATTTTCAAATGCAGATGCCTGGCAAACTGCTAAGAAACAGCCATCTCCCTGCTCATGAACCTGTAAAACACAAACACAAATACCATGGCCATGTTGTCCTGTGCTGTACTGTATTTTAACAACTCTACAATACATGTTCTCTAACTGTGCATAATGGCACCTTGCAGGGCAATGGACTCATTGTTCTGATTTTAATTGCAACACCAGTCTGTAGCTGGAATGCATGTGTGCTTGTGTGCTGGTATGTTAAGGAAGGGAGAACAGCTGAATGAAATTTTAGTACCTTCATGTTACAAAATGATCATCTGAAAAAGACCCCCCCCAAACACATTGCATTCCTTCCCTATAACAGCCTCCATTTCCACACCAAGTCAAAGAACTCAAAGTGCATAACGTGTCCACCTGAAAGTCACAAAACTCAAGAGTTTTTTTTTTTTTTTTTTTTTTTTTTTTTTTTAGTCAAACCCAGGACTGATCTCTTGCAAACTGTGGTGGAAAAAACATTAAGCCCTCTGAATAGAAAAAGTCTCCTTTCCCCAGTGAAGATGAACAGTGACAGTGATTTGGAAGTGCTTCTCAATCAGATGTTAGCCCGACATTAAAAGCCAGGCTACCTGCCAATACAGCAATAAAATCCATTCTTGCTTAGGGATGAATGCAGTCAGCATGCATACAACAGCGGCTGTCACCACAGTCCAGCTAAATAAGGATGACCTACATGGCTGCCCCTGTTACAAGTACCATCTTGACTAGCATTCTTAATGAAATACTTTGCTATACAGTAAATGAACAAATCTCTATATCAAAGAGAGCTCTGAAAACTTTTCCAACTACAAACAGTAAAACTGAAATCTACATTCATTATTAAAACATAAATATCCCAAAAGTAAATCACAAGTTTCTGATCAAGTTCAACATGAAACAAATATTTATCATGTAACAAACTGAATCTGATGCTCTGCCATCTTCTTCTTCTTTCAGCTTTTCCCGGTTAGGGGGTCGCCACAGCAGATCACCTGTCCGCTCATGATTGGCAGTGGAGTTTTACAGAGTCAAGTTGCCAGCCCAGCACCCAACCTTCCACAGAAGGCACACACATGCACACACTCACGTCTAATCTGATACTCTGCCATAAAAACCGGAATACCACAAATAAAAAAAAAATTACTACACTTTTTACCTTTCCCAATTTTATAAACACCCAAACATTTGAAGACATCTTGGTAAAGTTTTACAATGGATACGGGCTGAAAATTTATGTGTTTGAATCACCAGTCTATCCTGTCCAAGTAAACAAATTTCAATTAATTAAATTATATACAATAATATTCACACTAGTAAGCCCAACTACCTCCACCTAAGCCCATAGTCTGTGTACTCATGTTCGGTTTTAAAGACATTAATTCTGAAATAAATGATAAACTGGAATTACAGTTATGCCATAGTCCTACATTTCATCCAAAACCAGGCATTAGCAGTGAAACATGAGTTCCAAAATAAATGAAGTTGTGAAAGATGGATGTAAGGGTCCCATCAGTCAATTTGATGGTGCAATGTGTGTTTGTAGAAACCCAATAGCTCTATCTTATCCTGGACAGAGTCCTGTGTAACCAACCAACAGGTGTCCATGAGCTTTGAAGCAGTATAAGCAGTCAAGTTTCATCGCAGTAAGATGAATATCGTCACAATACTAGATGGTGCTGATGACAGGAATACACTTGAGGAGGTAACAGCATGGGGTTATTTGTTATCGTTACACAGAAATGCACATTGTTATTAGCGGGCAACAGGTGATGTGTTTACAACCAGGCATAACCATTCCCTTATCACTTGAGACCACCCCCAGGTTTACTCTGTTACTAGCACACATATGTCCCTTGGAAAGTTTATTCCTGTCTTTTAGTGGCAGGTACTGAAAAAGTACTGGGTGTAAAGTATAGCTGAGCTTTTGTTAGGTCATTAATGTGTGCTGCTTGGGAAATACTTTATTAGCAAGTATGAAAGGTATGCTGATTGACAGGAATTACTATAATTTTTAATGACATGATTTGTGAGGCATCCAATGGGTGCCTTAGATATTGCAGAATGTGCATGCTCTCTCCACATCTGTTTATATGTACCCAAACATCCATATACCTGTACTTATACAGTATATATATATATATATATATATATATATATATATATATATATATATATATATATATATATACACACACACACACACACACACACACACACACACACACACACACACACACACACACACACACACATATCTATATATATATGTATACATCCATACATGTGTGTCTGTGTTTATATCTATCTACACGCTTGCACATTCATGCATGTAGATAGATGTTGTGCTTCTACACAAACACTGAGATGCATGCATTTCTGCATGTATATATGTATGCCATTACTCTCAATCTCTAACAGCAAGAAATCTGTACAAAGCCAAAAATAATGGTGGGACAAAGGCCCAAAAAATAGGGACAGATTTTAAATATTGCTCCTGTAAAAACTCAGATAGTTGCTATAATAACAGGTTTTGCATTATTATGTATTTTCTGAGGGATATGAAATCTGAAATTCAAATGTCTGCCATTATTTATTATTATTTAATGATTTCACTCATCATGGTGGTATCCTACAATCCCATTGGAGTGGGGGTACATGATTATGTATGCAAATTTTATGTTACTCAGCCGATTTTTTGGCCAGTTGTACATACTTTTCATGGGCCTTTGTCCAGATTTTTGATGATTCCAGGTTGAGAGGTATGACCACAGACAGTATTTTATAAAACATCACACCAGACAACACCCCAACAAACAAGTTAAAAAATCACTAGCTAATGCTAAGTGATCCTTAACTTGAAACACTGATATAAACATTTCTATGGCTGTGTATTTTTGCAGAATGATCTTGATTTTGCCCTGTCCCTCATAAAATGTTTGATTTTCTGCTAAACCACTGAAATTTACAGTTAGTCAATGTCAGGCATTAGAACTTCCTATTTTAGAAATTGTGTGTTGATTGTAAAACCTGCTGTTGTGTTAACTTTTAACATCTGTGATTTTGTTTCCTGTTTTTGCCGTGTAAATAAAAAAGGCTTACAGTCAGTCTGTAATGACAGACATTAGAGTTTAATACTTCTTAATGTTCATAAAATCCATGATGATGTTTTCTTAACTTTTTAATTGGATTAAAAAAGCTTCACAAATGTTATATTGGTGTTGGTAGTGACATAAGCAATACAGGCAACTTCATTCGTGAATGTGACTTATGCATGGTCCAGTGTTCTCCATTATCACCTTCATTAGATAGTTCCAATGCTGAACATCTATTCAGTAATATGAAATCTGTAGTTGCAAGATTTGTTACTACATAGTATAAACTTACCACATTATTATTCATATTCTAAATAATAAAGGGATACAAAAAATTCAATAAACAATAACTTAATATAGCAACATATTATTCTAATTAAGAAAGTAGCTACTACACCATGTAAAACACCTTAAATATATGCTTTATCATTCTCCAAAATTATATTGTAGAGCGGCATAAATTATTAGTCTATGACATGCATTAATCAAGTTTGCAACACATTTCCCTGCACCCTGAAATTCAGTTTTGCAAGTTCTCCTCTGCTTTTTTTGGGGGGTAGATGTGGGAGAATTACCTAGCCAACTAGGTTCTATCTCATGAACATCTTCAGTAGTAATATCTGGACCACCAAAGTCCATGGAAGTGCCATCCAGAGCATGGAAGGGCACCTGACTATTATGATGGGTTGTCAAATCCAATAAAGCAGATAGTTTCTGCCCCCCCCCCCCCAATTAGTTGGTTTTGAAATCTTTAATTCAACAGTTTTGCACTTCTTAAGCACTGGTAATTTAATATGAGTTCCATTTAAGGTTCTCTCTCTCCACTTACCATATATGCTGCGCATAGTTTGTTTAATAGCATTTCCTATTGTGGATAAGTTTTCAGTCATAACAACAGCAGCCAGTTATTTGGATTCATCATTTTGCCTTTGCACTTGGCTGTACCTGCACATACTTTTGTATTCAGTGACTAAGTTTTCAATCATACAACAAGCTTTCTGATTCACTTGGGAGCAATAATTAAAACGTTTGTATCCCTTTATTAAGTTGCAGAATGGCAGGATTCCTAAAACTGACATCAAACCACAGTGCTTGAGCCCAAGGTAGGTAAGGTGGGAAAGCTTTACACTTTGAGAAGAGAGCAGCACTATAGTCTGGCACTATTCTAACAGAATGACCAGCTATTTTTAAATTGGAGCTTAACTTTTTTGCTTTCCTTAAAATAAGCTCTGTATCATTATTATAAAGGTCCTTAAAATAAAGTGCCTTGGGTGAATGGAATTAACCTGCCTTGTTTGCAGCCTATGGGCAGTCTCGATAACTGGTGGATGATCCATATGTAGAAGCAGTTGGGACACCTTTTTAATGAATTAGAAAGCATCCAGCCCTTCCCCTTCTTCTGGCAGACGTATAGGATACAGAGGTCATCATGCCTCACTTAATTCTCCATCTTGTCCACTTTTGCTTCCAGCTGAGTCAAGTGTGATTGCAAGTCTGCAATACGTTTGGTGTGGGATGATAAAATCACATTCTGATCCTTCAGGTCAACCTGTTAGGTAGCTATAGCCTGCTGTAAGTTCAAAAGCTGGTCATGCCTGGCACTTGTGATTTTGACTAATTGAAAGTCCTCAGTTGTTTTCTGTAGTAGTTTTATTACAGAATCCAGAGGTGATTGGATGGCTTACACATCTTCCTCCTCACTTCGCATGGCATCTGCCATCTTGTTGCTGTAGCTGATGCAACGTATGTAAACTATTAAAATCAAGAGCAAGCAAAATTCTAACTTTAAAAAAAGAATTAATCTACAAAAAAATCTTATGACCTTAGAAACATTACACAATGATGCCATGGTCTATAATTTACCAGCCTAAAATGGGAATATAAAGAAAAAATTAAATAAAGTTGGGCAGATTCTTGTAGAACTCTAGCACATCAGCATTGTGAGCATGATGGGGTATGCTCCCCTATGCTGTTTACATTTTCATTTTTTAAATTGTAAATACTGTGCATGCACACTCAGTTTAGTATATATACCCTTGTAACTTTTTTTGTTTTAAATAGTTTTGCCAGAGATTTTAGACCGGTTGACAGGTACTGGCTAGACAGACAACTGGTCTGATACATGTGTGTCCCACACTTCTGTGCAGATCCTGCAAGGAAACCCCATCCCCCTTGAAACCAAAGTGTGTCTCAGCCTAGGTGTTCTTGCATCTGGGACATTCCAGAGACACATGGGAGATGCTGTGGGGGTGTCACAAATATCTGCCAACTGTATCCTGGCAAAATTCCTGGCAGCAATGTGGATGACTACATTCATTTTCCATCCACTCCCATGGAGTGGAGAACTGTAATGCATCTGTTTTACAGCACTGCAAACTTTCTCCGTGTACTTGGTGCAACAGATTGCACACACATACCTGTCAATATACTAGTACATCCTGAAGCAAACCAATACATTAACAGAAAAGGTTGGCCATCTATCAACTGCCAAGTTGTGTGTGCAGCAGATGGTAGCCTAACAAGCATCATGGCAACACATCTTGGAAGTGCCCATGATGCTGCCATATGGAGAGAAAGTGGACTGAGGGCTGAATTCCAGTAAGGTGAAATACCTGCGGGACTACTACTAGATAAATACAGGAACACAGCTAGGATGTAGGCTAAGGATACCCTTCCCAACAATATCCATGCAGACCAAATGTGTGTTTACTCATCACAACAGGTGACTGTGGTTATCCACTTTTGGGGGTGCACTGCAATACACACCTAAAAAGACAGCACAGATGATAATGGTGTGTACCATGCTACACAACATGCTAACTAGAGCACATGGCAGTTTTCCAGCTGCAAGAACATCAGATGTCTGAAAATAACATCATATAGTTATCAGAGGAGAAGCAGGAAGACATAGGGTGCAGAAGAAACAGGCATGGGCTACGTAGGCTCTAACTGCAAGTACAGTCCCAGGCAACAATAGAGTGTAACCCACAACTTTGAGTAATGACACGCCACACATACATGAGTATACAGATTAAATATTAATGTTCAGGTGTTGCCCAACCACAGCAGCACAGATTGTATCTAATGACAATTATCCACTAGATGTACACACTGACCATAAGACATAACTGCATAATCATAATATGTAACATTATGAACATGTACAAATCTGATACAAGAGGTATCATCAACTCAGAGCACAACTGACACAGGTATACATACAGACTCAGATTGTTGTATCACTGTATGGCACACAACAAGGGACACACATCACTGCAACACATTCCTACCTCTCCACTATAATGAGCTGGAAAAAGGGAAACAACACAGGGCATACTGTAGAACTTTTAATATCACAAGCCAAATATATCACTGTAAAATATGGATAAAGTAATGTAATAAATAGAGTCAGCTATTTTATTAAATTGTTGAACTCACTTGTTATCAGACAGGTCAACAGACACAGACAGATGACATTGTCAGTGTTCTGCATGGCAATCATCAACACCACAAAGTAAGAATGAGGAGCCAGACAGTTCCCATAGTAGATGGAGCAACGGGTCTTATAAAAAAAAAACTCTACAATCGTGTTTAGATATGTTACCAATCCATGTAACCCCATACGGATTGCAGAAGGAGTCATTACTGGGCACATTGTGGGTGCTGAGAAGAGCACTTTTGGATGACATCAAAGATTGAAACAATACTAATTTCATGAACGTTAATCAAACTTTGACTTAGGAATGGGGTCCATTCCCATCATAGTATCAGAAACCCAAAAGATTTGGAGGAATAAAAAAATAAGAATGATATTACTGGACACAGTGGATCAATGGTCTGTGTTGCTCTTAGTCTAATGCAGTCTAGGACTCCCACACTGATAGCTCACACCATGATCTACTCTGCCCCTACCATGTATAGAAACACAGGTCAATTTGCTCCACAGACGAGACTGATGGGGTGACACCACCATGTTGAGGAGAGGGAACATGACTGTGACTTGACTGTCTGGTCAGGATTGTTGGGACCACAGCAGATAGGCCAGCAGTGGAAGTGTGTGAATGCTGAAGCATAGACACTGATGCTCAATGAGCAAGTCTGGCTCTGTTCAGAGGTGGCCTGCTTCTCCCATGTGACAATTGGCTAAGCATAGTCAGGACACACAAAACCCTGCTTGTACTACAGCACTGCTGACCATGCCGCATATAACATACTTTCATTTTGAGCAGCCAGTTGTGCAATTAACTCACTGTATTTGCATTCCTGTCCTTTATGCAGCACACACAGCTGGTGTGCAACACAATCTGTAGCATGGGCAAATTCATGGATGTCAGATCTATGACATTGCTGGGAATGTTCATTTGCCTGTAGGAGTAAGTGAATACCCTCTGACACCTGTCCATGTACACCAGCTGCACACCTACATCTACTGCAGTGGCCATTATTAATGTGTTACCTGTCAACATCAGCAGGTGTCTCAACTTGAGTCTGTTGTTCACTGGCCTCACCCTGTTCACCATCTGATGTCCCCTCATTATCAGGATGGCCAGACAAGTTTCCCTCCACATCTGAGGCTACAGCTACATCCACAATACTGTCATTATCTCGTCTGGACTGTCTTACCACATCACTGTCCTGTGTACCAGGGACCATGCTACCATACTGAAACACATCAGATCTCACATCATGATCATTGGATGGGCTAATGGAGAATACAGATAGCTGATGTGCTAAATGAAGAGACAGATGACAGAGATCAGGACAACATGCTTATATCACATGCTGGATATGATTAATGACATATGACACATATGTCTCACTGCAATGTTACAAAGAATAATCACTTACCATAAAGTCTTGCCTGTGTATGGGTCATGGAATATAAATAATAGGGAGTAGACAATTAGGTTATGAAACTAGCATACATGACATATGTGAGGAATACTAACATAACACACACCAGACAAGTCCTCCTGGGATGACAGTGCTGTAGAGGAGGGATGAACTTCAACTAGTGTAGGGAAAAAGTCAGCATTATTAATTACATCATTGGCAGCCTGAATCATTCGAACAGCGTTAAAACATAATTTGGGTTTTACATAAACAGACGACTTCTTTGTGCACTTGATGGTGATGTAGTCTGGCCTGGGAATGGGTAGAAAGACACAGCATTAATGGAGGACAACAAAAACAGGTTTAACAGCAATGACAGGTATGAACGACAGGTAATAGTATACCACTGACAGACTCCTGCTGTTGACAGTTTGTGTGTTGTACTGTCAATCCTGCAGTGGGAAAGTAAAGAGAAAGACAACACAGTCATGTATTCAGTCAACAGAATACTGATTGCATGAGATATACAACACAGTATCAGAGGCTGCAGATACTCACATGATGTATGTTGCACCTGTAGGCCAGATTGCCTTGTGTTGAAAAAAACATGTATTATAGGTCTGCTGCACATTGCTGCAAACTGTGAACCTGTTGTGCTAACATACCTGGTCTGCCTGTCCTTGCACTTGCATGGTTTGTGCCCCCACTGGATGTACCTGTAGTGTAAAATGTTAGGGAAATATCAGTATGACAGTAAACAGCAGTACCATGACATGAGGCCTAGGCAGTAACGTGGTGGTCTCAGTAACATAGTATGGAGATACTCACCTGCCATTCCCTGTTGTCCAGAAATAGAATATTAACGTAGACAGCATTACACATGTTGGTTGCACTGTTTTATCTGTACTGCAGCTGTATAAGTACATGTAATTTCACTTACGTTCACTGTCATCCTATATGATTCTATGTGCATGGTTCAATTCTGCTGCTGTAAATCCAAAATGACAATACATGAATATGCATGCAGCAGCAATATGCAATGATTTACTTCATAGACATCCATGTAATGGAAAGTAAGACATACATGTTCGGCCTGGAGCTCCTGCTTCTATTCCCATCCCCAGGGATGTGTTACTCCCCACTCACTGTATGCAGAGAAGCCAGAAATATTGTGATATATTCGGGGGGGGGGTCCACCACTGGTAGCAGCCCTTGTTCTCTCATACCATCATAACCTGTGAGCTGCACAGAGGGTCATGTCAGATCAGCATCACTAACAGGCCTCACGGGATCTATTTTGACCTCCATCTGCATTAATCATGTTGGGGATGTCAATCCACAGCTTATTTTACCCATACTGCATTCCCTCCATGCCCAAGGAGTCTCCATCCATGCTGTGGCAGAGCATCTAGTATGATATCATTTTCCTGTTGGAAGAAATTGCCACCCCATAGGTCTTTTCACCATCTGAAAGACAATGATATGCACATGATCATATTCCTGTGGGAGCCTAGTTATGCAGTTGATTATGTGAATAGCATATGTCACCATAAACAGTATGCATTCCTGTGCAATGCAAAAGTCTATAAAACACTCTCTGTGACAAATATTAATGTGACATATAAAAAGTAACAACAATGCCTGCATACATAACAGTTTAAAATCAACACAACTTGTGGTATAGGTAGAGACTGTCTGTGGGATTAGTACCCCTTACATTACATATCTGTTAAATGGAGGTCTAAACACAACAGCATCATGCCACAGGAGTCTGCATGCATTTCACATTAAAACACTACACAAACTAACAATTCAGCAACTTACAGAAAGCATCAGAAAACCTCAGGATCTGTAAGTAGTCCACAGAGAGTATTAATTCTTTGTATATTGAGACAGTAGTTATAAGTCTTTTGTTAAGAACCATCACTGAAGAAATATCCCTAACAGCAAAAATATTAAGACTTTTGTTAAGAAACATCCATAACAACAAAAGAACATAGTACATACGGATAATGTTGGAATCCATAAGTTTGCATACCCACACCACACAGTGCACGTCATTACCCGGAAGACATATGGATGATCTGTATATCCATCTTTATGTACTGTTCACTTTTGCTATGTAAATCTGTCTAGACAACTGCATATGGGAAATTACTGCATGACCTTAAAGAAGATGGCAACACCCATATGCATAAAGGTAAATCAAGCATCACTCCAGTAAATTACAACCATTTCTCTTAAAACACACATTTTCGATAAAAATAAATCTAAACAGGTACCTTTGAGAATGAGTAAGGTAACAGATGTAATATTCTCCAAAACAGAAATGCTAGCAGGTGCCAATTCACCTTATCAGCTACCTCTAACTCAGGTACCACTGAAGGTAAGAGCACGTAGTGTGCACTCATCTTTATGTATCATTTGCACCATGCATAATTAATGAGGTTCATTAAAATTCAAGGTTTTGAAATCCCATTTGCGCACATTCCTGTAAATTCTCTAAATTCAGTGTAACATGCAGGTGCACCATGCAAGTACCCAATCGGTATCAATAAACGGTACCATGTGTGGCTCATGCCCATTATCTTCCATTGATCTGATAACATGACAAAAGTACCACTTTTAAATATTGATTTTGATACATTTACATATCAGACCATTGCTGCCTGACAACTGAGACTTCAGTGAGCATTTTTCCATTTTTTGCATTTATACTACATTTTCCATTGGAGTATTGAGATGGCTGCTTCCAGCAGGCTGTGACATGTTTATGCACCCAAATGGACTGAGGAGGAGACCACCCAGATGCTAACTGTCTATGCTGGAGTGGAGCATTGGATGGAGCACTGGATGAGAGGCATGACAAGGAACTTCTTGATGATAGACATTTGGAACTGGATTGCAAGGGACACCCATGATGTACAGGGTTCTACTGGACTGGAGTGCAGGTTCACCACCACTATGATGACCTGCATCAGACTGATGTGGAAGAGCTTCGTCGGAGAGTCATTGAAATGCAGAGACAGACAGTGAATCTCTCAAGTGTCACAATCGTATGTATAGCTGAGCATTCCTTTTGGAATTTAGAGATATAGCTGTGTCCGAAATATATCATATAGATGGCTTTTATAACCATTAAATAGCTGTTTTGACAATCAGTTCATTGAGCTAATTAAGTAGACATAATAACTACTCTTTTTAGGTATAGGCATGGATTCAATTCCCATGATGTTAGTTTATTTAATGCTTGTAATATACATAATTCTGAACTTTGTTGATGTACATCTGTTTTCTAATATATAACATCATAATTTCACACATTGACTGCAGTCATGTTTCGTGGATGCCAATAGCGCCTAGCCCTCTGATGACTATACATTTAATAGTTATCCATTATGTTATGACATTATCACCTACTATAGCACTATATGTCTGAAAAGTAAGTCATAAATAGCTTCTTTACTTCAGTCCTCCTAATAAGGTGAACATTGTTAATACAGTCCCATTTATTTAAGCCAAGAGGAATGTCTGTTTGACTAATTACATGTACATTTTCAATTATGTGTTGCTAGCTGTTATTTTTATTTATTTATTTTACATTTGTTTACCAGGCAAGTCCAACTGGACAAATACCCATTTGTCAGCTGAGGCCCAGGGAGAAAAGCTCCACATGTAAGACATTTAGATAGACAGAAGTAGAGCAATTTATACAATGGTAAAACCATGTAGAAGTAATATCATATTTGTGGCAGCAAAGAAGTGCTAAGAGCTTCACATAAAAGACATTTAAATATAGACAGAGATGTAATAATCTATATAATGGCAAAATAAGAGGATGGAACATATTTCTGACAGCAAAGAACAGTTGACAAGTAGTAACCTAGGGCAAAATACAAGTCTCCAGAATTCCCGGCATGTCATACAGAGGTTGTTAAAATAACATGAATATTAGAGTCTAAGGAAGACAAGGAAGAGAGAAAGGAGGTGGTTGGAAAGAGTTTAGAGTAGTTGTAGATGATGGTTGGAAACAGAATTGCTGAACCTTATAGAAGGTAAGTCATAAGAACTAGCATTTAACCTGGACTGTTCTATTTCGTTAGAGCATAATGGCCAATAGTTGTGCAAAGTTTCTCTACTTATTCGTTAGCCACTGGAATACAGACAAACACACATATCACCTGCTTGTTACAAAGGAGTGCATGCTGCCTGTTAGATTAGCCTGTAAGAAAACCAGTCAGCGTGCCTTGATTTTGGTGTGCTGTGGGTTCAAATCCACATAGAGGAAACATATCATTAAATTGTTCTCTTGGTTTACGTAACATAATCGAATATTCTTCTCTACATAACTGTTTATAGACATTAAAGTTTATTTTGTGCGTGGTTATAAATAACTTGTTTTTCTGCCCAATTCCTATGAATATGCTCGCAATCCATAATGGTCTGTTAACAATAGCTCTATAGGTGCAAGGTTTTCAGACTGTTATATGTCTGGCAGAGTTTTGTGCAATATGGTATTATTTTTAAAAGTGCTATCAAATGTTATTTTATTATTTATTAAATTCAGTTCAAGAACCTCATCATCCTTATCTTTTGAGGGAGTGGGATGGGCAGACTTACAGCTGAAATATAGAAGAAGGAGATACAGTGATTTATGTATTTGCTTTGTAATGTACTCTCTGCCAAGGAATATCTCTGTCCTCTTACATACGTTACCATGTCCCTGTTGTACAGCAACTTTTATGGTTATAGAGCAGAAGCTGTATGATACATGACACTGTCTCACTGCCTGAGGAATGTATGTTTTCCATTATGCTAATGTTTGTGACCACAGTGCTGACGAATTCATTCTTGCTAAGTATTTACCTATACATGCCCACCACATGTTCATTTTTTGAAATCCTAAGCCATGATCCATATTAGTAGACCATCCTCCATCCAGGTGAGGTCATAAAACCAAGTCTTTTCACTGCATTCGCAACACACACTGTCAGTCAAAATGCATTAACAGGTAGGTGCCAAAGTTAGAGTTCAGATATATGGTACAGTTGCAGGTTTGGATCGTTTGAATCTCATATCCTCCAAATTGATTTCAAAGATACAAAAACATACATATAGTATTGTATTTCCTTATAAATAAAATTTGTAGAACATGACCCGAGAAATGTATATCCCTTTTATTTGAGGAATACATCATTCATAGTTGCTCTTTTCTTTTTTTATATAATGAAGACCAAACCAGAAATCATGCCCTGTGTACTGAGCAGATGCACAGGCTTGAGGAGCAGTGGAGGGAGACAGGTGTGTTGATTACTTTTTCTTTCTTGCTGAATGAAATACATCTTATTCTTGTTACATGCATATATTTTTCACATTACCATGTATATTGCTTAGAATCCATGAATACCCATCATGCATCAGTAAGGTAAGTGCGATAATCACACTATAGCTGTGCTTAAAGCTCTGATTTAAATCCAAAAATGTTGACATATTATTTAGCAGCAAGCCATGTTTTCAACTGATAGTTTTTGACATATTGTCCACAACCTAAATGCCAGTTGAGTTTATGTATCTGTCACACATATAGTCTAAGGTGGATGTTTCGTATACAAGTCTTAGTACTTTCACTGCTGCTTAATGTATTATTTTGTATGTGTGTATGAGCTTCCCATGGACTGAATTGTTATGAATAGCCTGTCTGTTCAAAAACTGAATAGGTGTATTCTTTGTCAGTATTTGTACTGTCATTTGCAGTCTGTGTGGCATACCCTTCATTTCAACATTCATACTGCATCTGCCTACAACACCTCTGCTACAACATGCTTGTATCCTACGTGTAGTGTTACTTGTGCAGATAGGCATTTTAACAGGAGACTGTAGGTAGGTAATGCACTCAGTTGTACACATGCAATACTATTAGTACAATATGTAGGTTCATAGGTGTGTACTAAGCTAATGCCCATGGAGCCTTTACAACCCTAGACCATAGAATTGCCCTAGCATCATGCCACCTGACATTAGTTCCCAGTGCCTCTATCAAGTAGATCCACTGGAGTGATCCCCGGGGAGAACTTTTTATTACCTATCCACTCATCAAGATTTCTCTTGAAGAGGGACAGCAAGGTGCTCTGCTTGACATGTATGGGAAGTTTATTCCAGAGCATGGGCAGTCTCTGGGTTATGAACCTGTCCCTCCAGCTTGTTCTGTTGATTGTGGTAATGAGGTTGAGACCCCTGGAGCATGTGGTGCGGAGGGATTGGGATTTCTTTAGATGTAGCATTTCTAACAGGGCTGTGTTAGACATGTATTAGATTTTCATGTGTCACAGGCAGTGGTGATAGTATTTGCTGCTGTTGTATTCATTATATTGATGCGTGTTCAGCTAATTATCATGCTGCCTAGGTCAGATGTTTGTCATATGGAAAAACTGAGAACTAACAAAGCGAACCAACAGAAATGCTGTATATACCAGAACCAGCAGAGACAAAGGTAGCTGCAGGCATGTAGGAATATAAAAAATTAGTTTAATAGTCAATAAAATACAAGTAAACGAAAGGATTAAGCGCTTTCATGTGATAACATAAACAAACTTCATCAGAATCAATGGTACACATACAAAAAAATATTTAAGTTTGCATGTGATGAAGAAGTTTGAACATACTCTTTTAGTTAAGCTACAGCTTAAGAACTTGTATTTCTGGGAATTTCTAAAAGTCAGGAGGGTGCTAAGGGTTTGCGGACATGGAATTTCCCACGGGTTTAATCCCAGACTCTGTCATCCATAAAGTGCTAATTTACCTTTTTGATAGGCATGAGTGTGAACTCCTCAAAGTGCTAATGAAGCACAATCAAAAAATGGTAGATGAGCTGATTTTGGAGGCCAATAAGATGGATTTACTTATCACCATAGATGTAATATTTGAACAAAAGAAGCAGTATTACAAGGACATTTTTTCTAAAATTGACAAAGATATAAGTGCTATCAAGAGGAGAAAGGACAGGAAGATGGACATGGACAAAACTGAATATTCTGAAGGTTGGGTATATCCTATCCTATAAGGCAGATTTGTTACACCTTGTATTCTCTTTGTATCGAATCTCTGATGTAGTTGTAGTTGCTGCATATACCTGGTCAGGTATATACCAAAGGGAGCATTGTACTCTCTGACTGGTCTGATAAGAGCAGAATGCAGTGAGATAATGATCTATTTGGACCAAGATGCCACGCCCTTACTTATAAGTTGTGCAGCATAAAAGGATTTCTGCACCACTCTGGTCACATGGTGTTTGACGGCTACTGTCTACATGTGTACCCAGATCCCTGACCACTGGGTTGGCAATTGAGATGTATTATTAACATGGTGATTAGATGGGATGGTTGACTTTACAATTAGGCATTTTGTATCATTGAGTTTAAGTCCTTGGCTTTGGCACCATTTGCTAGTCAGAGATAGACCTTCTTGAAGAATGCTTGTGTCTGAATGGGAGTCAATGATAACCCCCAACTTGCAATCATCTGCAGACTTAGTCAGCTGTAAACCATTTGCTTCCACTTCAGTGAAATAAATGCCAAAAAGGAATGGGCCCACTACTGAGTCTTGGGGACTCTGCTAGTGATTGGCCTCTTGGTGGAGGTGGCCTCACCTATTTTGACCTCCTGAGTCCTATCAGTGAGCCAGTTGGCTATCCAGTGAGTGCTAAAAAGGTTTATACCTAATTTACTAACCTTATCTATAATGCCTGTGTGGGGTATTGTATCAAAAACCTTGGCTGGGTCTAGGTCAGATGTGTGCATAGTCTTGCCCTCATCCATTGTTTTGGTGACCTACTCAAAAAAGTCCACCAGATTTAATGGGCATGACCTTCCTTTAACAAAGGTGAACTGTGATGGGGCCAGCATTTACAGGTTACCTATGTCCTTATTTATCATGTCCATGAAGATTCTTTCCATGGCTTTATATATGAGGTTGGTAAGACTTAGGGACCTGTAGTTACCTGGATCAGTGGCTGGAGCTCCTTTGTGCAGAGGTATGACTGTAGCCATCTTCCACTCCTTGGCACAAAATCTGATGGAAGGCACCAGTTGAAGAGTGTTTCAAATGGACCAGAGATGTCATGTTTCATGCTATTTAGCAAACATCTCAGGATGTTATTGGGGTCCATTGGTGCAGTATATTTGGCCTTGAAAAGTACATTGAAGATCTGTTCTGTAGTAATGGTTGTGGGATTCTAGTATATGGTAAGTAATGGTTATGTGGAATGTGGTATATGGTAAGTAATGGTTACGTGGAATCTAGTACATGGTAAGTAATGGTTGTGTGGAATGCAGTAGATGGTAAGTAACGGTTATGTGGAATGTAGTACCTGGTATGTAATGGTTGCATGGAATGTGGTATATGGTAAGTAATAGTTGTGGGGAAGGTGGTATATGGTAAGTAATGGTTATGTGGAATGTAGTATATGGTATTTCCTTTGGACTATCAGGTGAGAAGTTGGGGGGGATTTCAGCTGAACCTCAGATTTACATTCACACACAGACATAACTACTCATGGAACATATGCAACAGAAAAAGAAAGGGAATAATGACATACTGCCATGCATTCAGATGAACGCTTACTGAGGCAATCAACATTGTTAAACAGTGCAGGTGCCAATAATAATGTTATAGTTATGTTTACATACTTTTATTTTGTTAAATTGCAGTTATGGTAATGTGGCTTGAGGCAATGACTGGCATGATTCCATTCAAATGTCATGATACGTTACATGTGCTTGCTTTGTTTATGCTTTCCATGCTTCATGCTAGTCATTATTCAAATGTTCAGGTGATGTCATGATTCCCACTAGTAACCTGTGTTATGCATGCCATCGAATGACCTTGTTTGTACTGCTTATATTGGTGAAGGATACATTCTCCCTGACAGGTTCTGTTATTGGACATGTTCATAACTATAAAGTGACATAGGGAAGGTGCTGTGTGCATAGGGGGTCTATACCATGAAATTGAATGTTGTGAACGCCGAATACAGGAAGGCTGAACTTGGTAGTTCGAAAGTTGAGAATGTCAAAGCCGCGGAAAACCAAATTCTTTCTCAGGGAAAGAATTCAGTTGTCCGTTTCTGCAGCTTCGGCATTTTCGGACCGGGTCAAGGTAAGTGTATGAACGGGTAGTGACGGACTTTAGGGTTAGAGCGCGGGTCAGGTAAGTGTGCGATAGTGACGGACTTTAGGGTTAGGGTGCGGGTCAGGTAAGTGTGCGGTAGTGACGGACTTTAGGGTTAGAGCGCGTGTCAGGTAAGTGTGCGGTAGTGACGGACTTTAGGGTTAGGGCTGGGTTAAGGATAGTGCATAGATAGTGGTGTATGTTAGGTTTAGTGTAGGTTTTGAAGGTGTTTGGTGTGATTGTATTATGTGTGTGTTTTTCAGAACAGCAAAATTTTTCCCTGGGAAAAAATTTGCTATTTTGAAGTGTCAATGTTATCCGAATTCGATCTTCCAAATTCGAACTTATGGTGTTCGACATTTTGGAAGTTCGATTTCGTGATATAGACCCGTGTATAGGAAGCCTTTCACTAGCAGTTACTGTGTTGATTATAATTCTACTTCTTGCTAATATTTTCACCTTTTAAAATTAAACTGTGCTTTAAATAAGAAGTTTGTTGCATGCTACTCAGTCTCATATTTGTATTTGCAGAAGTCACCAGTAGATGGCATGTTAATTAAGTATGTTAGATTGCAGATATGTACATCGGGTTCATATTAAGTTTAGCTGTGATCTTCATGGGAATGTGCTGCATGACAGAAATTTGCTTTTCATTTATGACATGCTTTACGATTTATCTTAACAGATCATGGGACCCATGGACATTCACCGAACAGATGCAGACAAGGACATGCCAGGCCACTGCTGGAGTCCTCAGATGATGACAATGATGATGAGGAAGTTGGACCTACACCTGCCCAAGCCATCATGTCTGCTGCACCTTGGAAGAGATGATGGTAGGACCAGAACAGGGAAGATTACTGGGAGGAGACTTGGGAAGTTGTGAACAATGGGTTTCGAACACAGATGTTGTCCATAGTCCAGCACTACCACTGTGGTATGGTTCAGAAATGTGGATTGCCATATCATGTATGTGCTACAGAAGGACATGATATGGCACATACATGATATGGCAATACACAATATCATGTATGAGCAGCAGAATGACATGTCATTTTCCAAGTGTTTTGGCTGATAGTTGTCATGATGTCCCACTGGCATGATGTTTTGTTGTGTGCCATGTGTTGGCAATGCTGATGCCATGTGTGGTCATATACAGATATGTCATAGTTATGGGCAGTCCTCCTTTTCTGACTGCATCAAACATCAATGCATTAATGTACACACAGTGGTATAGATAATTCATTCTGTAACAGTACTTTGTGCTGTGTTTTCTGTATGTTATTTCCACATCCATTACGTATTCACATAAGTTAACACCTTCTGCAAATAGTTGCACACATTAACGGATTGTACGTATCTCTGCACATAATCTGATCCACACTGACACACAATTGTATCTTTGAAATATGATCATTCACTGACTTACCATTGATAAGCTGTAATGATGCTCACAGGAGTGTCCTCTGCTCAGTAATGAACAGGGTGTGTGACATACACCTGTGGTTGTTTATTCAACATATGCATGACAGTATATGTCTATGTATATATGTGTATGTGTATGTGATTGAAATTCTTAGCTTGCTATGCCTGTTGATGTTACATGACTGCACATTACTGTGTATTGGACATGAGCAATCATTCTGCCCATGTGACATATATTTGCTATTTGCTTAAATGTATTTTGGATTGCCTTCTACATGCATTTGCAGTGTGTCAACTTACCCTGTCCTGCTTTTCCCTGATGTGCATACAGGTTGTCCATCTCCCTTCCACCTTCATAGTTCTGTATTATATTTTGCAGATATATTTGCCTTTGTTCCAATTATTGAACATTGCCATGTACTACATTGTTGACATGGTGAACATGTGCCAAATTTATGACCATTTTCCAGAAGCAGGAGATCTTTACACACGGGTCACTGGCTACTGCTTACAATACATTTTTGTTCTCATTATACTTGTGTGTTAACCAGTGTATGTTTTTGAAATTCATGTGCACAACCTGATATATTTTTTAAGCTGTAGTGTTAGATTTTTTACAAATATTATTACATATCATTGGTGTGTGCATGTGTATTGATATTACTTTCCATTCCATTTATACCACTGACAGACATAAATGCCTACACCTATGTGTTTCCTTTGGCATGGCATCTGTGTGTCACATATATACATTACATGTTTGTTTGGGTTGTGTATATCTCCCTGTGTATTTAGCATCCATTTTGCTGCTTTGCTGCAGTACTGCTGTTTGACACTGTGCTGGGTTGTTTACCTTTCATATGCATGGTCATAGGTTTGGTTCTGTCCTCTGCTGGAATTATCTAGCATTCCTAGATTTGAATTTGCTGATCTGTGATGTTGCTTGGCTTACACTTGCACTGTTGATAGACTACTTCGATATGTGTTTATTTATCCAGTTTCTATTGTGATGCTAATTTATTACCCTACAACACACATTTACCATTGGTCATACACATCCAAGTATAACTGCCACACACTTTGAAACATCTCATAACATGACAGTGCATAGGTAGATATGTTTTCTTGCATTTCACCATGGCTGGTATGCATCCTACCCTATTTGACAACTTTTTTCATGGACCATGTTGTGCAGTGTGCTTTCTGTATAACCTAACCATCCTTACTGCTTTTTTTCCAACCTTTGTCTATCATGTGCTGTGATATTTGTTCTATGCATATACCTGCCGTGATCACAGGATCATAGGAACACAGGAATTAATAGGCTATTGGCCCTGAGGCCCTTACAAGCCTAGCCAAGAATGTAGCCCATGTTCCAACAAGTCAGCTCCCTATACCACTATTCAGCAGGAACACAGGTGGAATCCCAGAGTTGTATTTTCTGTTCCCCATCCAGTTATCCAGGTTGCACTTAAAAAGGGTTAATGAGGTACTCTGCTTTACATGGAGAGGGAGTCTATTCCACAAAAGGGGGAGTCTCTGGGACACATACTTATGCACACAGCACCTTCCCTATGTCGCAAGTCCTATTGATGTCACAGACCAAGTTGAGGTCACGCATGTGGGTTACTCAAATGGAGCTTGACTTGTGGAAATGCAACACTCACATCAGGGCGGGGTGACAGCCTACTCCTCCTTTTTCCCCTATCCTTACCTTTTCCTTCTATTAAAAATAAAATAAAATAAAAAAGGCCTATTCCCACAAATAAATAAATAAATAAATAATTACCCATGCCCCTCTGACTTTCCATTAAATTTACCTATTCCCTCTTGTTTGTCCCTCTTTTTCACCCATACCCCACATCTGCTTTTCTATCTCCTACTTTCCCTGGGTGTGTGCATCATTTGTGTTCCCCACACATGTCCCACACCCATTGTTTGCTACTGTTAGCTGTGGCGATGTGGCCGTGATTGCCCTTCGCATCAATTCATCTTTAATTAGAAATTTTATGGATTTCATTGGAATCCATAAGCACAATCAAGTATATTTTATTAGTAAATGACTTACAAAAATATCTGTATCCTTAACCTCTAACCTTATTGGAGAGATTGCTGAAGACATGTATTATGAATGTCATGCATCTTTCATTGGGATAGTGAGCATTATTTATAATAATGGAGTTAGTTATATTCTGTATAATTTCTTAAGCTTTCTTGAGAGATTCTGTTATAGATATGTATGTGAGACTGTCAGGATGCTTGAACTGTGATAATCGTTCAGTGACTTTGTTAATGTACATCGCACTTTGACAGTGAATGTTCATTACTGGCAGATTACTTGTGGGTATGTTTAGTGTGCTGTTACTACTGAGATATTTCATTACTGACAGATTACTTGTGGGTACATTTAGTGCACTGTTACTACTGAAATACTCCATTGTGCACCAACGTATTCTGAATTCACTGTGACACATTTACATATGACATAGTTATCCACAACTTTAACACTGATAGTGTAATGCAATAGATTCTGTGAATTTTATGGAGTCCGGTCCCAAGTGTTTTATTCAAGTTGTCTTTTTTGACTAAAACAGATTACTTCACAGACTAGGACATAAAACATTTCTTCTCATACGGTAAGTTTTAAAGTTCATTTGTCTATACAGAGGTTAGTATTTACAAACTTTCACAGTGGTTAACCATCTCAAAATTAATTTTATCCTATTCTTTTTTTATATGCTCTTCTGTGTAATTTAGGTCTAACATACTTTTTAAAATGTAGTATATGTTTATTTGTAGGCAGGGATTTAAACTTGCATAAGAAAGTTACAACACATATTGGCTTTACTTTTGTTTTACTGTGATGTGTATTAGTCTGGTTATTGTGGTAAACACTGTACAGGTGAATGAAACCTAGGGATAAAGGATTATTATATATTTTAATAAGGTGGACTTGGTGGTATGTGTTGGTATGCTGTTGGGATGTATGCAGCAGTGTGAATAGCTTCATAAAAGGAGACATGTGCACTTCTAGATAAAGTGAGTTCCCAAGTGTACCCTAACAACCTGTACTCAATTTATGCACATTTTGTGCTTGTCAGTAAACTGACTTATCCCTGCTGATTTTCTGCTAGGTATGAAACATACAAAGAAGAAAAATATAGGTTAGCCTTTTGGATGGTTCATTTGGGTGGAATCAAACCATTTAAATCTAAAATTGATTTTTTTCATATTTATGTTTTGGGGTGAATTCCTTCAGAGGAGCACAAAGTGGCATTGGTTAGTATTGTGGGATTATCCACATATAGATTATATGCAGTTTGATTCATCTGCACATATCTAAGGAAGAACCTCATCACTGGAGAACTGAAATGTTAAAAGAACATTCCTTAATTATTTCAACCAGCTACCTAATGAGCTGGGAACACAATGGTTGGGATTCAGAGAAATAAAACCAGCACCACTATATGGGCAATGCTGCTGTGTCCAGTAATAAAATAGCAATATTCTGTGATTCAGAGACGGGATAAAGCTGCAATAAGCAGCATCTCACAAGGATCTCATTATCATGTTTCTGAATCAAAAACTAGCCCCCAGATTCTCAAAAGTTTGCACGGCATGCATACTTAGTGTAAGAGGTAATTTTGGCAATATGGCAGCCGAGCGATCCACGGACGTGCTAGTTTGATGTGCGCGAGCGCTCTAGCACTAGTGCTGCATGTTCCCAGCCCCATATGCAAATTTCCCCATTTGCAGGTGAAAACCATGCAAATGAGGTAAATCTGCTATCCAGGAAGCTGGAATCAGGGCATGCAGGACTAGAGTAATATGTAGAAATGTACTCAGTTAGTAACCGAGTACGGTTCTGCAAAATGCAAAACGGGGACATGATAGCTCCAAATTAAGGTGGCATATCATTGAGGAAGCATGCCAATGGCCAAGTATAAGGCCATTGGCATTACAAACAATGCAAAACATCCAAAATACAAATTTTATTTTATTATCGCCGATCAAGGCTGGTTAAGCATAAGGCAGCGGCGCGCAAATGGGATCGGTGAGAAAATAAGAAAATCAACCTAAAGCAAGCATTCCAACTAAAATCAGTATTCTGCCATGCAAGTCAATGGCAGGCAAAAGACAACCCGGCCAGTGAATAGTGGTTGCTAAGGGGGAGGTACAGTGTGACACATGTAACTATGCATTAGCAGGCAATCCTATGCAAATGAGGGGAAGGATAGTGAATCCCAGTTTCCACCAGCATGTGAGGCAAGTTCCAACAGTGTAAGAGTATGAATAGGTGAGTGCAAGACTAGGAGGTAGGTGACATCATGGGTGGGTGTGTCAGGCATACTGTAAGCAGATTGGAACCCTGTAGCTCGGGGTTGCTCCCAGCTTAGCACAGCGAAGCTAGGGGGTGTGTCTAAACCTGCCTAGCATGTATGACAAAGTGTAAGCGGGTGGATCTACAGGAAGATAAAGGAAGTGAAACCAGGAAATAGCAGCAGTGTGCACATTGGAGTACACTGATTGCATGGCGCGCCCCTGGGCTGAAACAGAAGGACAATGGGAAGAGAAAACAGCAGTAGGAAGGTAATCAAGGGGTACTAGGTTTGCTGCCAGGTGAAACGTATTGGAACCAGCCAATTACACAGGCAGCAGACCAGCCCAGCCCAGAACACTACTATAAAATATGCAAACACCTACCCCTCTGTTTTTTCCCACACCCTACACCACTGGTGTAAACAAGCGGGGAACTTTTAACACTCACAACAGCAAAATGTTAGGGGCTGCAATAGCTATCATACAACTTGTGGAAGAGGCTGAAGGTGGTGAGGATGTGAATGCTGCCAAACAACCCACAGTGAGGAGACAGAGAAGAGTGTACAGACCCAGGATAATCTACCAAGTACTACATGAGCTGGAGATAGTGGAGCACTATAGGGTGGACTGGGACATCCTACAGCAAATTGTTGAGCTGGGCCGGCCATGCCTGACATACAGAACTAACAGAGGGAAACCCATCCCAGTGGACACCAAGGTATGTGTAGGCCTAAGAATACTAGCTACAGGTACCTTCCAAAGGCCAACTGGGGATATGATGGGGATTTCACAGGCATCAGCATCCAGGGTACTCCACCAGTTCCTGGATGCCATGGCAGCACATGTCGGTGAGCACATATATTTCCCCCTCACCCGTGAGGTGTTGGCCAGCAATATGCATCTCTTCCACCAAATAGCAGAATACCCTGAGGTAGGGGGTGCAATAGACTGCATGCACATATGCATCAAATAACCACCTGGTGAGCAGGGTAGGATCTACATCAACCGCAAGGGCTTCCCCTCCATCAACTGCCAGGTCATGTGCAATGCCCAGGGTATAATACTGAACATGTGTGCTGGCTGCCCTGGAAGTTATCACGATTCCCACATCTGGCATCTGACACAGCTGTACCAGAAATTTGCCAATGGGGACATCCCACACTGTCACCTAGTGGGGGATGCTGGATTCACACTGGAGCAGTGGCTGATAACACCCATCAGGAATGCACACACACCCGAACAAGAACTCCATAATGAGGCACACACACAAACAAGAATCATAATAGAGCATGTGTTTTGGATTCTCAAGTCACAGTTCCAGTGCCTGGATAGATCTGGTGGAGCCTTGCAGTACTCACCAACTACACGTACCCAAATTGTCCTTGTATGGGCCATGCTACACAATATGATCCTGTGGAAACAGCTGCAGCAGGAGCAGCATGGGGCAGGGCCACACAGCCCCCCACCAATGCCAAGGCCTGCATAGGCACAGAGTGACTCAGAGGAACAACCTGAGCCTGCCCCAGTAGGCAGAAGGAGGCATGCCCAGTATGCCCTGACCCTGGCAAAGAGGCACATACTCTGCCATGGGTGGGACCCAGGGAACAGCACCTCTCGCTGACTCTCAAATACAGTAAAAGGGATGCCAAACATTACACTACCTGTGCCTAACCACACGTAGGGAGTGTACTATGTGCATCCAACATAGGCAGCCCTGCAGCACCACCCTCAATACTGGGACACCCACAAGATAAGGGACTCACACATGCCAGTCAGGAGGGGGGGGTCACATACCCAACAACAGTCACAGCCAGCAGGACAGGTGTAGACAAACATAAGCAAATGCTGTACTATGGCCTCTGAATGAGGGCTATGGGTAACCCCCAGGCCTACACAGACAGACTACAGCAGGCCGGGTTGTGGAAAGTCAGTTGTGATGGCTAGGAAGTCAGAAAGTAATGTGTAGGTAATCAAAAGATAAGAACAGTAGTACACTGGTATGGCTTAGCCAGCATGATAGGTAAGACTACTGACTGAAATGGAGTACATGACATACCAGTACAGTCCTAGAAAATGTGTACAAGTGTCAGGTGTGCCTCCCCACCCAACACAGAAATATAGTAACAGTCAGGTGCACCCCCCCCAATCCTGTGTAGAAACATAGAAATAGTCAGGTGTTCCCCTTGCTATGCAGACATGTTGCAACAGTCAATGCCAAATGATCAACGGATACCCTGCAGACACAGCATGCTACCTGTCGGTGTACAACATAAAGGTCAGCAGTGCAGTACAAACCACTGGACATGATCCACACATGCAAAACAGACGGCCTTACTGGGCATGCTCACACACTTAGAGAAATGAAGGCAATGTCAGTCATCAACATACTGAAAGGTCATACTGGGCATGCTTACTCACTTAAACACATGAAGGCCATGTATGCAAACACCAGTGGACCAGACACATCCAGCAGTTGCAATTGTTAGTGCAGACACATGTCAGTATGCACCACTCATGCCTTGCACACACAATGGAAAGAGATACAGACATATATGTAAGGACAACACACTATAATAAGCCAGAGGTAGATGGATATAGATGTGTGGAAGAGGGTGACTGTGACAAGGAGTCATCCAGGCCTGCTCCACCCAGCACACAGCCAAAGGACCCCAAACACATTAGGTGCAGATGTCACTCACTGCAGATACTAGCAACCAGTACCTGTCAGCACCACAGACTATGTGGTCCATGTGCCAGCTGTGCAACATGACTGTACAAGGACGTAGTCATCTAGTAGCTGTATACAAGTACCTGTGACATATGACCTTGTGTGTGGCTGCATGTGGTGTGTCACCCCTACATGAATGGGTTATGGGCCATGCACACACCGCCCACACCATAACACTACCCTGACAAGCCTGCTAAGGTCATCCATTGTGAAATACACCTTTGGGACAGTTGTAGCCCAGTAATCTCCATGGTGCATCCCATAACTGTGTAGTGTGCTAAACTAGTTAGGTAGGAGTTCTAATCCCAGACATGGCAACTGTTTTTGTGAGTGCGTGTCTGTCTCTCTCTGAATGTGTTGAAAGCAATGCCTTTTAGGCTACTCACACCCCTTACAATTCATATACCCACCTTTGGCAAGGCTGCTGATATCACCCACCTAGAAATACTTCCCTGGGAAGGCTGTAGCCTAGTAATCTCCATAGCGCATGCTGTAACTGCATACTGCTGTAGTGTAATAAAGTAGTTATGTAGGAGGTAAAACCCCAGACATGGCAACTGTGCGTGTGTGAGTCTGTGTTTGCGTGTCTGTCTGTCACTGACTGTGTAGAGAGCTATGCCTTTTAGGCTACTCACACCCCTTACAATTCACATACTCAACTTTGGCAAGGCAGCTGATGTCACCCACCTAGAAATACACCTCAGGGAAGACTGTAGCCCAGTAATCTCTGTAGCGCATCCTGTAACTGCGTACTGCTGTAGTGTGATAAACTAGTTAGGTAGGAGTTCCAACCCCAATCCTGGCAACTGTGTGTGTGTGTGTGTGTGTGTGTGTGTGTGTGTGTGTGTGTGTGTGTGTGTGTGTGTGTGTGTGCATGTTTGACTGTGTAGAGAGCAATGCTTTTTAGGCTACACACATCCCTTACAATTCACATACCCAACTTTGGTAAGGCTGCTGATGTCATGCACCTAGAAATACACCTCTGGGAAGCCTGTAGCCCTGTAATCTCCATAGCGCACCCCATAACTTTGTACTGCTGTAGTGTGATAAACTAGTCAGGTAGGAGTTCTAACCCCAGACCTGGCAAATGTGTGTGTGTGTGTGTGTGTGTGTGTGTGTGTGTGTGTGTGTGTGTGTGTGTGTGTGTGTGTGTGTGTGTGTGTGTGTGTGTGTGTGTGTGTCTCTGACTGTGTAGAGAACAATGCCTTTTAGGGTACTAACACCCCTTACAATTCATATACCCACCTTTGGAAGGCTGCTGATGTCACCCACCTAGAAATACTCCCATGGGAAGGCTGTACCCAGTAATCTCCATAGCACATCCTGTAACTGCATATGGCCATAGTGTGATAAAGGAGTTAGGTGGGAGTTCTAACTCCAGACCTGCCAACTGTGTATGTTTGACTGTGTAGAGAGCAATGCTTTTTAGGGTACTCACACCCCTTATGATTCACATACCCACCTTTGGCAAGACTGTTGATGTCATGCACCTAGAAATACACCTCTGGGAAGGTTGTAGACCAGTAATCTCTGTAGCACATCCTGTAACTGTGCACTGCTGTAGTGTGAATTAGAACCATGGTAAGGTTCCATCCCCACACATGGCAGTTCTGGATGCATTGTGTGTGTCATTGTCTGTGTAGGGATCAATGCATTTTAGGCTAGTCTCTCACAGTCAATTTCAAATGCCCTACTTTTCCAATCCTTCTGATGTCAGTCATTGTGAAATACACTTTTGGGGAAGGACTACTCCAGTAATATCTGTGGTGCGTACTATAACTGCATAGTGCTGTAGTGTAAGAAACTAGTTAGGTAGGAGTTCTACTCCCAAACATGACAGGTGTGTGTGTGTGTGTGTGTGTGTGTGTGTGTGTGTGTGTGTGTGTGTGTGTGTGTGTGTGTGTGTGTGTGTGTGTGTGTTTGTAATCTGTATACTGTGTAGAGGTTGTTATGACTGTGTGGCCAATGTGGAGTGGGTTTTGCATATTTCTTATATGGTGGTCATACTATATATCACAATGTCCACCATACAGGGATAACAGATGTGATATGGCTGAGAGGCTGGGGTGCAAAGCCATACCCATACATGTGACATCAAGGCCAGGCAATCACAGTTAGCAACTCCAGTATTACCCAGAGCACACTCTCAACCCATGTGTCATACACATGCCTTGGTAACAGCGAATATGTGGGTAGTACACTGCATATTGGCAAATGATAGTAACTATGGATTGACAGCAGTGGGCCACAGAGGGCATGTCACCCTGTCCATCTGTCCAATATGCACATACGTGCAGACAGTGCACCTCCCCCATGTTCCCCAATGGACACCTGCACCACCTGTGGTGTCATCACATGACCCACAACGGACATACCATGCCTGACAGCACGCCCTGTAGGGACAGATGCCACTGACACCAGGGAATGCTGATAGCATGCTCTCAATGTAGGTGCAGGGTAAATCTGCTGGCCATTACCAGTTCCCGCCACAAGTGGACAGGACTGGCACATCTGATGATAATCTGTGTTCAGAACATGGGCGGGACACCCCAGGTACAATTCCACATGTCACTGTACATGCATGTGGGAGGTGTGCACATCCCAGACACCATCCATGTCATGGACTAAGGAACACATACATGGCAAGAGATGCACAGCATTGGCCACACACAATAGTCACCCAGGCGAATGGATGGGGGATACAGTACCCACCTGTGTGGGCAAATGCAGACACTACATCCTTAAGCCACAATAAAGACCATCATCATGTGGCCTGATGCCAAGGTACAGCCATCACCTAGCCTTGGACAACCATCTGGCACAGTCAAACACCACACACCCATGCAGACATGCACCCATGCATGTCACTGCTGGCACCCTGTGTGTTTGTGTGTGTGTTGCATGCTGCATATGCTCACATCCACACTCCCTACAACCCCAATGGGTATACTGCAGCATGCTGTCTGATGTCAGACACCTCCCTATATGCTTCGTCCATACAGCCCCCATATGACCTGTGCAGTGCATGGGATATCTGCACAGTGATGTGATGTGGCAATCCCACTACCAATGAGTTATACACCTTGGCATTGCCACGTGTGTCAATGTGTGTGCACCCTTGTGGGAGTGTGGCTTTGTTGACACTGGAACCTGTTCATGCGGACAGGCACATGTATGTCACCTACCATACAGCGACTGTATCCCTGTTGCAGATGTCACTCACCATCACATATATGTTCTGAGTGATCCACAGCAGGTAACCCATGTGGCGCATCCAATAACTGCATTGAACTGTGCTAGCACTGCATAGTTGTCAGGGGTTTAACACCCTGTGCTTGTAGGTATGTGACACAAACATGCTTCAGTTTTACCCTCCCTCCCCTCCCTGACATGTATTTGCCTCTGTCTGCATCCCCCCATCCTGTGTCTGGTGGATGTGGAGACCTATACATGCTTTGCTTAGGCAGCAGCATGTGTATTGTAAGTGATGCTCACAATCAGCTGATGGCCTCTGCACGAATCACAGCCCCCCCAGCTGATTGCATGTGAAACAGCTGTGGTAACATTCCCATAGCCAATTGTATGGAAACACACTCCAATATCTAGGAACATCATGGTGGTGTTGGCCCTTTTCATCCACTGTGAGCAGGAACTAGATCTGTCGTGTGGCAAACAGCATCTCAGATGGATTGGGGTTTACCTCTTGGGGTTTACCTCTAACAACATACACTGTGAAAACAGTGCAATAAACTGAAGGGGGATGTGCCTGACCTGACTACAGACTGTAAGTGCTTGTGTGGATATGGCTGTTGTACATGCCCAAATACCTGCCATGTCAGTTCCATGTGTATGGGGAATCCCCATCTGCAGGGTCATCTGCAGCTAGGGCAGTGTTGTGGCCATGGTTTCATGTGTGACCCACGGAGCATCTAGCTGTGGACTGCAGAAGGTAGTGTGAGGAATGAAGTCAGCAGATAAAGAAAGTCATGATAGTCACTGATGTCATATCCCTCATAGGATATATGTTGCAACAAACCCTGTAACAACAGTAAATGTATGCGGTTATCACAGCAACATGTCAATATTGGCCCTATGTATGTGCTTCCAGCCACACCTCTGTCAACCTTTGTAAATATGCCGTGCATGAAGTGGTGCATATGTGCTGTACACCATAATTTGTGGCATCATATCTGAGAACAAGCCACTGATATATCCGATTGCTACACATGTTATGTGCAGTAGGGGTTACATTTCATGACATTACCTGCACATTCTGTGGATGTTCGTACAGTACTGAAGTCTGTGTACCTATGGTGAATGTCAACAGTGTGTGTACTGTTACTATGTACCTTAGCCTGTGTACAGACTGTGGTAGATGACATTCTTCTAGTTTCCCTACTATCAGATGTTACATGCTGCTCCACTGTATGGCACTGTAGTGGCGTACATGTTTGTAGGGCCATACACATATGTCCCATACCACAGACAGCCATCAGACCAAACTATGTAGCAGGCCAGTATATGTAGGGTCAGTCTGTAAGTGGCACATATGAGGATGGTGTAGAACAGATAGTACATATACTGTAATATCATGCTAGCTAACCATATGTGGCTGTGGCTGTGTTCACATTGGTTGTGGATATGCAATTTCACACAGGTGTATCTTACCCTGTGCTGTGACAGGGCTGTTGAGCATGCTTTATATGCAGGCACATGTGCATTCCCCCTTAGAAGATGTAGGTCAGTGCTGAGCCAGTCTGCCTGCAGCCTTCACAATGCATTGTTAAATGCCTAGCAGCTGAGTGTACTTATCCAGTGGGATGTCATGTGCAGATACTAGCCAGATGTCCCGCTGTGGGGCCTCCCTTAACAGACATGTATGTCAGACAGGGCAGTGGGATGCAGTGCAGATGTATGTCAATATCTATTAGGTAGTATGTGGCCATGGCACCCCTGTACCCGTGGTCATACTGTGTCAGGCCAGACAGGGGTGTGTGAATGCATGACTTATGGTGGACATCATATACCAGTCGTTATGTATTATACCCATCTACATGGCCATCTACATCCATATTGTCAGGCATGATACACATGCATGGCACTAAGGGCTTATGTGTATACCTCTGGACTGTACAGAGTGTGTCAGACTTTCCACATATATTGGCCAATATCTCTGCTGCAGTCCACAGCGGCATTATGCGCTAGCAGCAGTACTGTACAATGATATCATTTGGATGTCTATCAGTAGCCAATGGCACACATGTTATAAGCAGATGTGACCTCCCACACACACCATGTCTGTGAAGACAATCCCAATGACAGTAGCAATAGTCTACTTGTATACTTGCTATACATATCTGACATTGGGATCATATGGGCTGGGGTTGGGCTACACTTCATGTCCAGGACATATGGTGGGTATTTATGTACATATACTTATCTAGATAGCCAGATATACATGATTACACATGTGTACTATTCCCAATTAACACTGTCATGGCAACCACCTACTATAAATCCCCACATCATGTGTGCATGGTCCCATTACATTTCCTGTGTGATGAACATCTGTCATGTGTGTGGGCAGCAGTGCTACCAACAGCAGGTAGCAATGTCCTTTACAGGAGAACGGGCACACTCAGGGCAGCCACATATTTGTAGGAGGATCAGGAACTACAGACAGACTGTGAGTAGAGTTGTGTTATGCTTTGTATAGTACTGATGTTACAGGGTGTGAGTGTACATACTAGTTTACCTTGGAATGCAGTCCATCTGCATAGCACACAACTGTAGGCCTATCCTCATGCCAGCCAGAGCTATGCCTGTCACGTCTTATCTGTCCACCACACAGGTCCTGCGTCAGATATTACACTGGTAGTGTGTGTGTTGAGTGTTATTGGTACATGGCTACATCCATGACTGTTTCTACCCTCAATTCCCTGACAAAGGGTATGTTACAGACTATGCTGTAACACCAGCACCTTTCTTAGTGTATGGCAAGGACACCCACACCTCAAGACTGGTGGCAACGCACGATGCATCGGAGACCATCCAGGTGCAATTAACCATAGGCAAGACTGCTCTGCAAATTGTAGCATGTTACAGGCCACCCTCACAAACTCAGGAACCTCACATGGCCTTCCTGAAAACACTAGAGGGGATAAATGTATCACCAAACACCATCATACTAGGTGACTTCAATTACCCTAATATAGACTGGGAACACTACTCAAGCCCAAACACCCTAGCCCAAAAGTTCCTGGAATTCATAAACTCAAATGCCATGGAACAACTAGTCACCATCCCCACAAGAGGAGAAAACATACTTGATCTCATCATCACGAACATGGGAGCACAATGTTCAACACCGAAGTATACCCCTCACTGGTGAGATCAGATCACAAACTAATCTCGCTGGAGGTCCTCATCCCACCCCACCTGAAATAAAAAGACCACAGTAAAGAACTTCGAAGCCGACTTCACACTTCTAAAGACTAGTGTGGTCTCCTTTAAGGCCCCGAGGGTGAAAACAGTACTCAAGCCGCTGAATCACTTACAAATGCCTTCTACCAGCACCTGCAGGACTGCATGGATAAGGCAATCCCAAGCAAAACAAAGACTCTTTGTACCAAAGGCAAGCGCCCAGTCTGGTGGACCCCAGCCATAAACAAACTCTACAACAAAAGGAGGAAGCTACTACAAGATAGAGCAAAATCCTTAAAAGGTAAGACACCCTTGATCACTATAAGTAAAACTAAGAGCTCTCATAAAATCATCCAAAGCAAATTTTGAGAGAAAAATAGCTAAAGACTCAAAAGACAATCATAAGGCCTTCTTTAGCTATGTTAGAAACCTGGGAGGAAACTCCCAGATATGCTCAGAACTAGTTCAAAATGATGTGAAGATTACTGATCCTACAGACATTGCCAACATACTGGCTGACAGGTTCAGTGCAAACTTCTCCCCGCCCCCAAAGGAGAGATATCTATACCAAGCGATTGCAGCCCCCAAACATCTCCAACGCCCAAGTGAGAACTGCTCTCCAAAGCAAAAACACAGCATCCATGGGACCTGATGGTGTCCCCGGCTGTGTGCTCCACGAACTCAACGAGGAATTAAACCCACAGCTAGGACAGCTGTTTCATCATAGTCTTACCTCTGGATACATACCCAGGGAGTGGCACTGCAACTGTGGTCCCACTTCACAAGGCGGTGCCTCCACCGACCCTGGAAATTACCGCCCATTAGCTTGACAAGCCTTATCTGCAAAGCCATGGAGAGGATCATAATGGACCTCATAAATAAAGACATAGGGAATTTGCAGACTTTGGATCCATCCCAGTTTGGCTTTGTCAAAGGCAGATCATGCCTTCTAAACTTGGTTGACTTTTTCAAACAGTCACCAAAGCCATTGATGAGGAAAGGCAGTCCATACAGCCTACCTCGATCTGGCTAAGGCCGATACAATACCCCACTGGTATCATTGAAAAACTCATCAGCTTAAATGTTAACCCATACATCACAAGATGGGTTGCAAACTGGCTGAGTGACAGAACCCACAGGGTCAGAGTTGCTGGCGCCATGTCAGACTCAAAGCCTGTCACAAGTGGTGTACCACAGGGCTCAGTCCTGGGCACTCTTGTTTGGCATCTACTTTTCCAGTACAAGCAAACACAGGAGGGTTATGGCTGACAAAGTTTGCAGATGACTGCAAACTGGGTGCCATAGTAGAAAACACATCTGACACAGATATCCTTCAGAAGGGTCTCACAGAAACGGATAACTGGTGCCAGAGCCATGGCCTAAAGTTAAATGCCAAAAATGCATAGTCATACCCTTGAAAAACAAGGTTACCCTAGCTACCAAATAGGTGGCAATCCACTGAGCACAGAAGAAGTTATCAGGGACCTGGGGACCCAGGTTGATAGTAGTCTGTCATTCGACACCCATGTAGCTAAAGTAGTTAGGAAGACCTTCTACATTGCCTACCTTATCATGAAGGGATTCTCATCTAGATCTAAGCAGATCATAGTCATCCTATACTCATCACTCATCAGACCAATGATTGAGTACAATGCCCCATTCGGAATGTATCTGACCCGACACTTGCAGCAGCTGGAGAGGCCACAAAAGTTCCTCACCAAAAGGATAAAGGGTCTCAAACATCTGTCCTATGCTGCCCGACTGAAAGAACTCCAGCTCTATTCAGTCACTTACCGCTTGCTCAGAGGTGACCTTTGCCTAACATACAAGGCCATGTCAAACCCAGATTTGATGAATATGCTTCACCTCAAAAAATCTAGATCCGTCAGAGCCACAAGGGCGGGCGACTTAAACCTCGACACGGCTATTAATAGGACGTGCTGGAGGGATAGATTCATCACCCAAAGACACCCTATGCTGTGGAATAAAAATCCAGGTATATGTGAGGCAGAGCACCTCGCTGGCCTTGTTCAAGAGAAATCTTGACCAATGGATGGGAGATCGCAGATATACCCCAGGGATTACCTCAGTGTCACTGCTCAACAGAGGCACAGCAAAATAATGGGTATAGTTCCCCATACTAAAGGGGTGGCGTAAGCCACAAAACTATGGGCTAGGCTTGTAAATGCCCTCGGGCAGATAGCCTAGTATGAACCTATGAACCTATGAACCTATGAACAGTTGTCCACATATGTGCCTGTATTACAGCCTCTGTCCATCACCTACATACCAAGCTTTGCTCATATGTCATGATGTTGGTGATTGATCCGTAGTGGGCTGTGAGTATAATACACTGCCAGTGCTGCCATCAGTCCACTGCCGTTGTATCCCCCACACATACGGTGGGGCTGAGGCCATATATGTGTGGGCGTCATCTACACAATACATGTGTGCCCTTATGCACTCCAGAGGCCAGTGTATGTAACAATGGTATATGGCCCTGCATTATTGATTCTGGGGGGAGCACCATAAATTACCTAGGCTGCTACAAAATGTGGGGGTATCAGGGTTGAGCTGCCTTAAGGTATCTGGATGTACAGTACCATACACTTCACCTATATATACATTACTGGCATGGATCTGGTTAATGCAGAACTACTGCCCCCTGCCATACAAACTGTTCTGTTTGTCGGTGTGCTCGCGATGGTGTCAGTTATGCCATGTTATGTAACAGTTACAACCCATGTTGTCAAATGACGTCTTTACCACCTACCGAGTTTGTAGAATGTGTAGATAGAGGCTGCTGAACTACACACCTGCATTACATACTGTTGATTGTTAGGTATCCTGTGGCCCAGTTTGTCTTTCCTATTGTATAATGTGAATGGCTTGGCCTGGACAGCAAAAGCTGTGAACCTTTCCATACTACTGTATTACTGTAACTGGTCCACAGTTGCATTACTCTGTTGATATAGTTGTCAGTGTCTGAACAGCTATATGGCATGACATGTAGAACTGTAATAGTACATGATTAAAGGTTTCCATATCTGCAAACCTGTGGGTGGTGTTTTACCTATGACCTCTCTGTGGGTTTATGTTACAGCAATGATTGTCATTTGTATGGGTGGCCTATACAGTGTCGAGTTGTTCAGTGGTTAACTGTAGGCATAGTGGCTGTTCCATATTGTGTGCACCTTCTACTTATGTATCTTACTGTACATATAACTGCGTGTGTATGTGTAGTCACATGTATATGTATATATATATATATATATATATATATATATATATCTATTATGTATATATATCTATATATATATATATATATATATATATATATATATATATATATATATATATATATATATACCTGTATCTGCAATCTGCATATCTTTGTCAGTGTATTTGTATCCTGAGGATGTTGATGGCTTCCACATATTACATTCCCCATGGGAGCCAGACTGTACTGCATCATATGTTACCAATACCAGCCTGACATCATACATGTGGGATTTAGTACTGGTAACATTGTGTGCCCATGTTGTCTAAGGCCCTGGTTATTGGATCTGCAACACCTGGTAGTGTATTGCAGGGTGGATGTGTTTGGCTGGGGGGGAATGCCTATTCATACAAGACACATAGTGTGTGGGGCCTCTCAACCCCATTAACGGTGCATGAGGACATATGTGTCATTTGTTAATCTGCCATTGCTGTCTACAGATGTATGGCCATATATACCTGTATATATATATATATATATATATATATATATATATATATATATATATATATATATATATAAATAATATCTGCTAACATATACATAACTATGTCTGCATATACCTACATAGATATATATCTGCGTACACATATGTAACTTGCTTTGTATATGTAGACATATAGGTGTAGACACATATATGTGTCGATGTAGGCATTTGCATGTATATATGCTCATATATATATTGATATATATGTATATAGTATCATAAATATATATATATATATATATATATATATATATATATATATATATATGTGTGTTGTATCTGTGTAGATATGTATATATGTACACAGACATACATCTAGATGTTGGTATACATTCTCTGTACTGTTGCATGACTGGACTGGATGATATGTTTCTGAAATCATCTGATATATGCATGGCTGGCATGGCTTAGTGGTACATCACCTTGTCTATGGTGTTTAGTGTCATGGGTTCGAACCCTGCAAGAGCTGTGTATTTTGTAGCTAGGCAGACCATGGCCCATTGGATACAGTGTGAAGAAAGCACTTTTGAGCAGTTGTACGCATGTTTGCGTGGCAGTAAGCTACACAGGTTAAGCAATATAGAAAACAAATGAGTATATGACACTGTAACCAGAACGTCCATGTTCTGCCCAGCAACACAGTAAACAGTATCTGCAAGGCTCAAACCCAGGACCCAACACATCATAGACAGTATGAATTACCACTAAGCCATGACAGATATACATACATCTGATGGCTCCAGAAACATGTCATCCAGCACAATTATTCAACAGTACAGTAAGTGTACTTCAACATCTAGATGTATGTGTGTGTGTATATACATATATATATATATATATATATATATATATATATATATATATATATATATATATATATATATATATATATATATTGAAATAGTTATATATAACCCACTCTCTCCACGCATACATCTACACAAATCTGTCTACATATATATGTCAAGATATATACATATATATATATATATATATATATATACGGCAAATATATATATATCTATATGTGTGCAGATATATATATATATATATATATATATATATATATATATATATATATATATGTGTGTGTGTATACAGATATATATCAATAGATATCATAGAGAACATGATAAAGACTTATATAAACACAGGCACTGTTAATGGGGGTGAGGCTGCTCAATCAACATATGTCTCACACGTGGTAACATCCCCTCTGAAATACATGAAAAGGCTTACATAGTTCAAT